>NW_006256612.1:8079338-8082507 GCF_000478725.1 Eutrema salsugineum
CAAGAGATACACTAATTACATACCCCCATATGTTTATTATAGATATTGGTTGATTTATCGACGTGTAGTCTTTCTTTTTCATATCCTCTGAATGCGATGAGCTATGGTTTAATTTTATTTTTGAAAAACATATTAACAAAATTACACGTAGCTAGTCAGCTAGGGATCGAATCGAATATGTTTTAAAAAATCATACTCCCAAACAAGGAGGCCATGTTACTTATGAGTTATGAGTTAGACTCATGAATCTACCATGCAATCATAATACTGTAGTCTGCATATTTTTGATAATCACGTCTTTTTTGTGTTAGTAATAAAAGAATTGAATTCGGTTTATTTTTTTTTTTCGAACAAAATTACGTTAAGTCAGAGATCGATGATCATATCACTATATTAATTCATGTCAAAAAATGACTAATCACAATAAAACATATGCAAGTTGTAGATCTCAGAAATTAGTTTAGAAATCATAGTTAAGAAACCAGCGGGATTTTTGAATTCGGTTAAGAAAATTGAGATTTTCTGTTTAAGAAATAATATTCAGGCTATAGATGCATGTAGCATTAGTGCATTACCTAATTAAAGCGCATAAGTTTGGAAATAATTGTACGGCAAAAGAATTGTTAACACTTAATACAGTAAATATTCATATTAAAAAATCCTAAGAAAAGAAAACATAAATTCAATACTAAATTAATTAGTATAGAGTATCCGTATTTTTTTCAAGATTTAAAGCAATAATCGTATAAAAAGTCGATTCGATATCGTAAGGTCTTTAAATGTTCTTACAGAATCGCTATCTAGTCCATTTGTAACCATTATTACATCAATGCTATCATCTTTCGAATTGGATCAAATATGCTATATTTTGACAAAGGAATCTAAATACATAACTACATGAAAAATATTATCACCAAAGGTAATTATTGTCGCGTACCTTTACAAAGGAACTAACTAATATGACGGTGATTATTCTTGCAATATATAACTCGTTGACGTCTCACCAAGAAAGTCACTTTTCAAGAATATATTTGTTAAAAAAATGAGAAGTTGTTAATTTGTCTAAGTCATAATCCAGCTGGTTATATCCAATTCGATCAAAAATTATTCAATTTTTATCATCTATATTTTTTTTCTTGTTGTCTTATCTTGATTCAGCTTGACCAAGTTTCGTTTTTTTTTTTCGGTTATTAATCTATTTCATTTTGCCATTTGATTCCATTGCACATCCTCATATTCAGAAAAGATATGGGTCGTAATAATTCTTCTACCATGTTATTTTCTTACGTCAGATGTTAGTTAGATCATATTAACGTTTTCTTCTCTTGCATAATTTACCGTATATATTGAAAATACTAATAGAAAGGACAAGAAACGTGTTTTAAAGGTTAAACAAAGAAAATGTGAGGCTAAACTCCAAAACGAAAAATGGAAGAATCACTGTCACCGGCAGGAGCGGTATTCGTGTGTGTGACAGACCACCTTCCCTCTTATGTTCCTCCCACATTTCAAACTCAGCCGCCTTGAGTCAACGCGTTCTTTGTATTTTTTTACTTTTCATATATTTTCTATTGTCCCTAACCCTATTTTATTTGAAGAAAATGTATGTATTGGAACAAATAAAACATACATATTTAAGTGTCTTTTGTTGAACAAAGAAAAGATACAAGCAACTTGAAAAAAAAAACTGATTTACGTGCAAGCTTTTGATGAACATGTAACGTCACTTAATGCCGGTTTATAGATTCATTATTAGTCGATATACAAGTCCACTATATATAGATGGAAGACAATCTTAACTGTAGCTGTATCATCTAGGGTAAAGACTCAAAACTAAATTTTTAAGTTTTTCGTCTTCGATTGTAAATTTGATGTACCTAGGAATACATCCAATAGAAACTGATTTCTAGGCTTGACCTATATGCATTAACTGCGATATGGTTGGAATATACTGCATTCTGTTTATATATGAATATGTACATCGGGTTGATATTATCTATCGGATTGATTACATTTTGTGATAAAAGTGTAAATTAAGAATAGATGTGGTAACCATCTTTGACCAGTAGCAAGTTGGTGAGATCGAAAATAATATTTTTAGCTAAATCTAGCTGTATTTGATTATTGTTCAATATATTTCTCTCTATCTATGAAAATAGATGTGGCTGATCCATTATACAGAAACTCGAGTTTAGCAAAAGTGGGAGAAAGGAAATTTGAACAGATTAATTTAACTTCGATTGGGAACTCAAACTGAATACTGCGAAAAGCTTTATCTAAAAATGCAAAGTTATTCGTTTCCCACCATTCATAAGGACTTGTGTATAAAGGAGCCAAGAAGAAAAGATCATAACAAAGGATGCATGTACTTTAACAACAAAAATAAAAAGAAGTAGAAATAGGACGACAATTTAATAACTTAGTTTTCTAAAATACATGATAAATAAATTCGAAATTAGTGAGTTGGACCATCTATTGTGTTGGTAAATTTTTTGATAAAAATTAAATATTTTGGACCATATTATGAAATTAATTTTCGCTGGTTTTAGCTCGACGTACAAATATTGGATCAACTATCTACAAAACCTCTTACATATGAACACAAACCTATGTAGGGTTTTCACAGTTAATATTTTATATATGTCCTAAAATCGAAAGTACTTTTTGTGTTGCGTTAGAGTCATTTTAAAAAAAAAGAAGGCTAGAGTCATGTTTACATGTAACGTAGTTAGAATTGGTTTTCTCATGATTTACTCTTGTAACTTAAGAGGCCATCTATTTAACAAAAAAAAAAAGAAAAAAAAGAGGCCATCTATTTACTAACACAACGTGCTATGCTTTTGTGGCATTTGTATTATTAGACTCGTGTCTGGTTCGCAAGGACAGGCAAAGTTTTCAAGACTCTCTCGCTTTGTGGTTCAGGGTATCTAACCTCTACCTGTAACTTTTTCTTTGTTTCTTGCCTTCATTGTTTTTTGGCCGAAGGTTCCCAGACACTCTAGATCTAACTTTATACTAAAAAATTACGAGATCAGATACGTCGTTCGAACATGGAGACATGTCAATCATCGACGGCTTAGGAAAATAATAATAATGGAAGTCGGAGAGACCAACATCACTTCTTTCTTTATAATAGTCAATATATGTTTGGCGTACATAATGCTTATGG
>NW_006256612.1:10010708-10183771 GCF_000478725.1 Eutrema salsugineum
CGGACCGCCTCCTCCTGAGCCTTGCATTACTTGTACCACGGCACCGGCTACACCACCACCATTACCGCCGGTTATTCCATTTGTCCCTACACCGATTCTACTCCCTCCATTACCACCTTTATTTCCAAATCTGCCACCACCATCACCATCAGTAACGCCTTCTCCGGTTCCAATCCTACCAACGCCTACTCCGGTGCTACCACTTCCTCCGCCGTCTGCGCCTCTTCCCCCACCATTATCTTCCTCTCTTCCACCACCTTCCCTCCCTTTAGTGTTATCTCCGCCACCGCCTCAACCTGGCGCTTCGGTTTCACAGCCGCCGTTCACGTTCACACCACCTCCTCTTTTAGGCGGTGGAGCTCCGGGAATTGCCGGTTCACCTCCTCCTCCTCTTTTCGGCGGCGGAGCTCCGGGAATAATCGGTTCACCTCCTCCTCTTCTAGGCGGTGGAGCGCCGGGAATAATCGCTTCACCTCCTCCTCCTCTTTTAGGCGGTGGAGCTCCAGGAATCATCGGTTCACCTCCTCCTCCTCCTCTTTTAGGCGGCGGAGCTCCGGGTATCATTGGTTCACCTCCTCCTCCTCTTTTAGGCGGCGGCGCTCCGGGAACCACTGAATCACCTCCTCCGCCTCCTCTTTTAGGCTCCGGAGCCCCAGGAACTACTGGTACACCTCCTCCGCCGTTGGTCGCCGACATCCCGCCCATGCCACCAATCACATGGTTTTCGCCGCCTGATATAACCACCGGATCACCACCGCCATCTCCAGTTTTCCTTCTTCCTCCGCCATTAGACCGTTCTACATTAACGCCACCAGCTGCACAATTCCCGCCGGCTATTAATACCGGAACTCCACCACCCGCGCCGGTTAGCCCTTCATTACTCCCTCCACCGACAGACAATTTGCCACCGGACATTGTCATCGGACAACCATTGATCCCATCTCCGCCTGACCAATCTACGCCGGAGTTTCCACCACCTGATGTAACCATCGAGCCACCAATTGACCAGTCAGCACCTTCGCCACCAGTCCTTCCCGTGATTTTGCCTCCACCGGTTCAAGATTTCCCGCCAATTCTACCTCCACCGGTTCAAGACATCCCTCCCATTTTACCTCCACCGGTTCAGGATCTCCCTTCGATTTTACCTCCACCGGTTCAAGAGTTCCCGCCGATTTTGCCTCCACCAGTTCAAGAGTTCCCGCCGATTTTACCTCCACCGGTTCAAGAGTTCCCGCCGATTCTACCCCCACCGGTCCAAGAATTCCCGCCGATATTGCCTCCGCCGGTTCAAGACTTCCCACCGATTTTCTCAACACCACCGATCGTACAAGATCCACCAATAGTTCCAATATTCTCTACACCACCAGTCGTCGGAGATTTCCCACCGCAAACTCCTGTCTTTACCACGCCGCCAGAGGTTACGAATCCTTGGCTACCGCCGGTGACGTCATTTGCACCACCAATCGAGTCTATACCAACAATACCGGAAAATCCATTCCCGGTTACACCAAACCCGGACATGGGTTCTAATCAGCCGTTGGTTCAGCTTCCTCCACCCTCCTGGAATTCACCTCCATTTAATCGTTAATTTTCTAAATTTTCAAATCTCACTTGTTTATTAAATCACAAAAAAAGTAACGTAAGCTAAACGTAATAAGCAGCATTGCAGCAATGCCACATTTGTACAAATTTATGGCTGTGATTGCATTTCAATAAACGTTTTATAATCAGATTAAGTTCCTAATTGCGTCTAATGGAGAGTATCCACGTGTCATTTCCTTTTTTTCTCTCATACATTAGATTATAGAAAAAAAAAAAATAATAATGTAATTACTGAGTTGGCAAGTGAAGACAAGTGTGGGTGATGTGGATATGGTGAAGTTATTTTCTGATTTCTAATTGGTCAGAAATCTATCCAAGGCAGCCTCTGAGATTTCGTCTATAGATTCTCATCATCTCCACATTGTCCCTCTAAATCTCCTCCCTTTGATTCTTTTTGCTCCGAAAACAGAGAGGACAAAACACTCATTCCCACAACTTGAGAGAAAGAAAAAAAAACAGAGGAGACATATTAAAGATCTCATGGCGATGGCGGTCTCCGGAGCAGTGCTCAGTGGGCTTGGTTCTTCGTTCCTCGCCGGAGGCAAGAGGAGTGCCGCCGCATTGGGAAGCGGCGTAGGCGCTGGAGCTGCGAGAGCTGGCCGGAAAACACTGATCGTCGCTGCTGCAGCTGCTCAGCCAAAGAAATCGTGGATTCCCGCCGTTAAAGGTGGCGGCAACTTACTCGACCCTGAATGGCTCGATGGCTCGTAAGTCTATCCACTCAAATCTCTCAAGTTACTAGCATGAACAATGAACAATGGCGATTCTGTATTCCGTGAATGTTCATTCTGTTTTTTAACTCAATTTTGTAAATTGAATCTCAGAAAGTAAGAAATCGTCGAAAGGAAATGACTTTCATTCAAATGGGGTCTCATATGAACTATAGATAGATTACGATAATTCCGAAAGTCGTGAACACTCATTTTAGTTCATAACTCTGATTTGTGAATGGTTTTTGCATAGGCTGCCTGGAGATTTCGGGTTCGACCCGTTGGGTTTGGGAAAAGACCCGGCTTTTCTGAAATGGTACAGAGAGGCAGAGCTAATCCACGGCCGATGGGCGATGGCAGCAGTTCTTGGGATCTTCGTCGGCCAGGCCTGGAGCGGCGTGCCGTGGTTCGAAGCCGGGGCTGATCCACGAGCGATCGCTCCCTTCTCGTTCGGGTCGCTTCTCGGGACCCAGTTGCTTCTCATGGGTTGGGTAGAGAGCAAGCGGTGGGTCGATTTCTTCAACCCGGATTCTCAATCTGTTGAGTGGGCCACGCCGTGGTCGAGGACAGCCGAGAATTTCGCCAACTATACTGGCGATCAAGGATATCCCGGTGGAAGATTCTTCGATCCGTTGGGTCTCGCCGGGAAGACACGCGATGGTGTTTACGAGCCGGACAGAGAGAAGCTGGAGCGGCTGAAACTGGCGGAGATTAAGCACTCGAGGCTCGCAATGGTTGCCATGTTGATCTTTTACTTCGAGGCCGGGCAGGGGAAAACGCCTCTCGGCGCACTTGGTTTGTGAGAAACGATGTTTTTTTGAGTCTGTAGATATATTTCTCCTCCCCCAAAAACTCTTCAAAATGTGACATTTTCGGAAATGATCATCATATCATTGCTTTAATATGGCACCAAAGTCGTGACTTTTAGCTTGCGAAATATGTAAAATGGAAATCATGAAAAGGCTTATTCGTAAATGACTTTATTATCACAACTCAAATGTGAAAGGGAATATTATTAAACATTAATAAAAAGAGATCCACTACTTCATTTCGTAGCAGCAAATGCATGATTTGATTGAAGAGCTCAAAGCGAAACAATGTGGAGTAAGAACAAAATAGCGTAGAGCAACTTTCTTCCCTAGAGAGTATAATGCCTAACAGGGTTTGAACAGCTAAGTCTCACTCACAACAGCGCGTTGCCCGAACCAAAAGAGTGTGGTAATAGAGCCATGGAGTCTCTAGCGCATATAAAGCTTATAACTTGTGATCTGGGTTGTCACGAAGCCTGAGTTTTGACAGAACAAGGCAGTAAGAATCCCAGTCAGTTCGTCTAAGATATTTCAACAGCTTCTTCCGTTTCTGCACCATTGCTATAAGTCCCTTCCGCGAATGCTTGTCCTACGGTTATACAGCCACCAGGTATAACATTATGCGTACAGACGAATATCATCGAAAACAACTTGGGAGTTTTACCTTCTTGTGCAGAGCAGAGGACAGATGCTTGATTTTAGTAGTGAGCTGCGCCACTGCAAGGAGAGAAACAGAGACATCACAAGACAATCTAACCAAAATCTGTCTCAGGAAATGTGATGCTTTTTATAGCTAAAGCCCACATTGAATTCAGTTTCATTGGCCTTATGTAGAATTTACCTTGCACGCGTGCAGAACCACAATCTGACTCCGACATCTTATACTCTTCCCTGACTTTCGTGAGCTCAATTTTCATCTTATCCGTAGAGGACAGATTATCTGTGTGGAAGTACTTTGTTGTTGCAGTAACATAAAAACAGATCAATACCCACGATAGAGAATTTTGTAAGTATCATAGACGAAAGACCACCAAAAGAACCAAAGAAGCCTTTTCGTTTCTGACAAATTAGACTAACAAGCTCCAAGAATTCGAGGTCTAAATTCTAAGAGCGAAAAACTTACAGCTTCAACTAGATCCTCTTTTGGAGGATAATGCTTGTATTCAGGGGTACCACCCAAAAGGCCTCTAATGTCGGAGTTCTGCTCTGCAAGCAACGAAACCTCCTTAGATAATATAAATGTCACTTCAACAGCAAACATAACTACAGACAACCAAAATCAAACCAAGATCTAAACACCTCGAGTCTTAAGAAAAAAGTGGACAATTTAGAATCGGATATAGTTGACATATAAAGCTATAACCGTAGCTCGCAGACAAGAAAATGGGAAAGAGTGAAGCAAAAAGGAAAAATACTTGCGCCAACGATCATCTAAGGAAAACTGGGTATTTGAGATTCTACAGAAACATTCGATATTAGGCACAGAGGGAGTCATCAGAACGTACGGAAAATGGCTTCCTTTTGGGCTGCGTCATTCTGAAAAGTTTCCATAACATTTTTGAGTACGGAAATGTTCACACGCTGATTTTGGACATCTTTCTCTTCCACTTGCCTTAGCTTAACCAACCTCTGATTTAACTCCTGCAATGAGAACCATCCTTGTTCTTTATTTCCCTCAGGCCTAAGCATCCTTAGCTTCTCACCCAATTCATCTTCTCCATAAATCTTAAGGAACTCCGTCATCATCTCCTCTGTTTCACCTTCCCTGCCTTTCCTCTCACCCATTTCTTTCCCGAACACGGACATTGGCAAAGCTTCTCCTCCTCCGAACAGATTCGAACGAACGTTTTCATTGGATATCGACTTCAAAGTGCCCTTGAAACTTCGCAAAGACACTCCTGTCATCGACTCCATGTTGGACTGCGACTTCAAAAAACTTAATTTTTCCGATAATTTACTCGTATTGAAATCCTGGCCTTTCCGATTCCTGGGATCCGCTGAGTTTGGTACGACCTTCTGCTTATAGAGTTCCTCGAATGAAATCTGCGGCCGAGACTGTGATGGCCGTACGCCTCCTGAATCCCTCGAAGGTGGGACGGTGGGTCTCCGCTGAAACTTGGCGAGGTTGATTCCCAAATCCCCGCGTGAATGGTTATCGGAGAATCTAGTCGATCCAGGATTCTGAGTTTGGGCATCGGATCTGACGAATGGTTTTCTTCCTTGTTCCTGCTGTTGCTGTAATTTCTGCTTCAGAGTGGTCTTGATGTCGGTGAAGGGAGAAGAGTACGAGAAGTCCGACGGAGACGGAGACGGAGACGGAGAAGAGGGTGACTGGGATGGATTTTCAACGGATGCTTTGGGAGGTGGGTCCGATGCGGAATTAGAGAAAAAGCGAATCAGAGTTGGGTTTGAAATGAACCTTTGTCGGCGTCTGGCGACAAGAAGCGCCATGATTTTGGCAGCTCCGAAGGATTTAGGGCTTTAGGGTGTGAGTGTGTGTGTACATGATGACGATAACAGATTACAGTAAAATGCGGTTTAATTGAATTGAATTGTTGACTTTTGCCGGTTAAATTGTGCGTAAGATTATTGTTCAGGCAAAACTCCGATAAACCGGATATAATTCTGAAACACGTCTACAAGTTTGATTGTGTCCGAGAAGGCCAATTAACATGTGAAAATGGCCCATTGGTCTTTACTCTTTAGGCTTTGAATGGTGTATAGATCATATAATGCAGATTATTATAAGCAGTTCAAAAAAATATCAATTAAAAAATAAATAAGATCTGCATGCGGGTGAACAGCTGCTATTTTACAGCAGTTCTGGAAACAATATTTTTCTTTAATTTTTAGACTATTAAAAATCTACATGCAGATCAATTAATTTTATATTAATATTTTTGTTCTGCATACAATTTGTGAATGGTAAAAAAAAAGCAAATCATCTTATATACAGATTAACTGCATTTATACTTCGACTCATGAGGTCATAACTAAGCTCTTTCCTTAAAAGTCAATGGAGTACTTCTTAATTCACCGACCATTTCATAGGAACTGTAATCATCAATTGTTTGAAAACGACCTTTGTCAATTTTAGATACTGTACGAGTAAAAATGAATAGACATCTATCAATATATACATTATACATGAGTTACTTAAAATCTTCTGCGGAAATGAAAAAGAAAAGAAGAAAAGCAAAGAGTTCAGTGCATACGTACTATGTTATGTAGTTACCTTTTGCTACCATGACATTAGCATCTAAATTAACGAAATTTCCTCACAAAGTATGAAAGTGTTTCCAATAACAAGGACCTCACGATTCCACAAAATTATCCCGAAACTGCATATTAGTGGAAGTAACCGAACCGTCACGCAAGCCCAACAAAAAAAGCACTCTCACTCAACGCGCGTGTAGTGCATGCGCCACCGTAGTACTACTAATAAATAATAATACCCTTTTGGGCCTGTGAACAAAGCACAGATACTCCATGATGCCACGTATGTATTCCCATGGGACCCACTTTCACCAAGAAAGAAAATAAAGACAAAATTTACAAATAATTTCCAATCTAACTGTGTATGTGAAAACGTTCCCAATGTGTATTTATATAAAATCCACCCCATTAATGTGCCATGGAGATTTTTCTTCTTCTCCACTTTTCGCCACCATCTCTCTCTCTCTAAAAAATCGGTGGAAGGTCTCCAACCTAAAGGCTAATGACCGGCGGAGACTGGATTCGGGAAGCTATGTGCGACGATTCATTGGTGGCGGAGGCTCTGATCTGTCTCCACCATTCCGACTCGCCACCTCATGAGAAGAGCGGCGCGTCGGATCTCGAGCTGAAGTGGACCGTCAGACAGCGGAGGAGCAAGGCGGCGCTGACTAGGAAGAAAGGAGGAGATCATACGCGTGCCAGTCCCACCACGCCTCTTTCCTGGAGCGGTGCCACCTCTCTTAGCGGTGGTGGATGCGGTGGCGCCGCTGCTCCCGCCGTTGATGGAACTGAGGAGTCTAGCTGCGCCGTTAAATCGTCGGAGGCCGTTAGATCTAAGGTTCTTTTCATATTTATCCCTTTTGGTTTCTTTTCTCGAGTTTTTTTTTTTTTAAAGCTCTGCGTTACTCTGTTTGTGTGTGTTTGACGAATATACCCTCGGAAAAACGCCGGTAGGCGATTTGCACTTCACGTAAATCTCGGTCTTCCCCTTATTTTCGCAACTACTACCATTTCTTTTGGCCCTCTTCTATCTCTTTCTCTTAGGGTCATTTTGGTCATTTCGAGATCGGTCTCTTCGCCGGTCACAACACCTTGGCCGTCTTCTTCGATCTATACTCCCGACTTGGCGTTGACCGATATATAACCCGTCGAAACACACGTTCTTCTTCTTGTCAGAAACTCAAAATCTATCTTTGTCTGTTTCTTTCCTTTTAGCTTCTTCAATTCAGTGTCAGTTTTGCTGCTTTTATGGGACGACCAAAAAGATCCTCACATCGAGGAGTTGCTGTTTTTGGTCATCAAAAGTTGACGTCACGATGCTTGGTTCCTGAAACTGGTCCGCTGAATCCAGTCATCACCATTTCAATGACTAGGTTACCCCTGTGTCATAGACTGTGTTCAGGGGTAATTCTGTCAATTAGAGAAGTTATGGCTGGCGTTATTTATAATTTCTGCTTATTATGAGGGTTGCCTCTTTTATGGGTCGAGAGGCGTTTTCGTGGCGTATTAGGTTTGGGCTGTGGGTTTGGTGCGTCTGTGGTGTAATCAGATGCAGCGTAGCGCACAGTAACTCTCATGGCTGACATGGAATTTTTATTTATAAAAAAAAAGTCAAAAAACTTCCACACAAGACAGTTTGACTGCAATCCAAAGCACCTTTGGTTGGTCAAAATCATTCTCACTCCTACTTTCCTCGCCTGTGAGATTAATATTGGTGACAGCCCTGTTATATTTAGCTTTTTTTCCTTATGGTTTTTTTTTTTTTTTTTTTGTCTGTTTTCCTTATGGTTTAAGCTTCAATTATCATATACCAAAGTAGATAACCCACAAAAGTCCTCCGGGTTAGTAATTAAAAAGAAAAGAAAATGATAAGGACAAGTGGGGGTCATTGTGGATAATTCGTGATAATGTGGTAAGGAGAGGTGTGTGGGGTCGTGGCCATGGGGAGACACGCGTTACAATACAAGTCTTCAAAGTCACGCTCCAGTCACGTGATTCTATTCTTTCTTTCCAATTGGGTGTGTCTCGATGTAGGAGAAAAAGAGGCACTTGTGTTCATATAGCTCTTTTTTTTTTTTGGAACTAAGTAGTTGACCAAGAAAGAAGATTCCTTTTTAAAAAAAAAATTATTAAGTGATATATCATCTTGTACGTTTTCATGCTTAGGATCCCCTGTAGATTTTCCAAATACTATTATGGAATCGGAATCAAGATTATGGTCCATACGAAATTGGTACAGGGGCTCATTATGTACTTTTAAAAAATGACACGGCTCGTTAATTCTCTGAGTGTCATTGTGAAATGGTTTAATTTGAGGTCGACTTGATTTGATCATGTTATAAATGTTACGAGAAGCTCACATTCTGATTTTTTCGGTGGGTTTAATGCAGGTAACTCAAACTAGTGTAACAGCAACAACCCCCTTCAAGAGATCAAGAAAGAAAAAGGTAATAAAAATCAAGCAAAAAAATATTACTTTAAATTTCAGGTTTTATGATATTATGTCTTAGTTTATCCCCTGTGTGTGGCTGTCCACAGACGCTTGCTGAACTTAAAGATGAGGAGAGTTTGCTCTTAAAGGAAAGGAAAGGCCTGAAAAATGTATAAATCTCTTTCCCCATGCATCTTCTTCTAATATCGATTCCAGTGTCCATATCTTTAATATGTTACTTGTTGCGTATATCAGGAACTCGCAAGTATGCGGGATCTGCTCAAGCAACAAAGAGCAAGAAACGAGTCTTTAAAGAAAATGCAGGTTAAAACCTTTCTTATTTTGCTCCCCCGTGTCTACAAATACATGATCACTCTTTTCAGTAATATATAGCTTTAACAAATAATTATCTCTGTGCAGGCTGAATCACAAAGGAATAATGGTTCCTTCTTGCTCCCTGATCTTAACATACCTCTTGATAGCAACCCGAGCCCTGAAATTCTATATGGAACCAGCTGATGATGATGATGATACATATATAACTACCACACAACCATCAAACATCATTATTCTTTTGTCAGCCACACGTTCTAGAGTATGCATAACTGTAACTATATATGATAGATAAAAAGATCATCATCCGCTTCCAGTGTCTTTGCAGAAGGATTACAGGGGAGACGAGTTAAAATGTTTTTGAGTTTTTTGGTGTTTTCTTTTCTCTCTTATAGGTTGTAGCAAGTTTTTGCTCTTGCCCTCCTTTAGGTTCTCTCTCTCTCTTTTTCCACTTTCTTCTTATGTTTAATTCATAAGTTGAGATGTAATTAACAATTACTTATCTATTTTCTACTACATAGGTACATTTCTTTTTTTTATTTTGTTTGTTTTTAGGGCTTTTTTATTTACATTGACTTTCCATCTTCTGTAATGTGCTCAATTTCTAATACTAATGAGTTAGTTCACAAAAGAAGATGATATGTATATACAAGGATGTTTTATGGGACGTTAAATTATTATGACTCCTAAAATGATACGAGAAAATGGATAATTTATCACATTATTAGTGGTTCATCTTGTAATGTGAAAAAACGTCCATTTTCAAATCCGGAGCCTATCGACGAGATTTCGGTCTTTGGGATCAGGTTTGCCATAAGCGGAAGCGTTTTGTGTTGCGTGTCTCTCCAAAAACTTGTCATCTTTTCTCACTTTGAGAGACCGTTTAATGCTATAAGGCTCTGTAGAAAAGCAATGTTACAACAACGTTCTGCCATCTTAAAGTACGTGATCTATAAACATATCTTATGTACAGCTAAAGTATTTGTCATTTGAGCAGAATAGAAACACTAAAGAAACATTTTGTTCCAAATTGTGGGCGTAAAGAAATTAAAAAGCTCGAGAGAATTGCTGCCAGCTTTCAGGAGTTAATTTTCAACACTTCTATTGATCAGGTTTCATCATTTTATTATTTGTTTCTCCTCCAAATTGTTAGCAGAGTGGAAGGATGAATTAGTGTAATGAAATTTTATGCAGCAAAAAGCAGCTCTTCCTTATAGTGGTTCAAGTCAAAACGCAGAGTTATTCTTTCTAGTAAAAAGCTTTAGGAAATGCAAAATTCACAGTTTTTGGATACCAAAACGTCTGGTTCTTTGGTTTTGAGTAAATAGATTGATTTATAAGCCAATACGGAAAGTGGGCTTTGATATCGCCCCTTTCTTGTTTGACATTCTGTTTATTTTCGATTTTCAGGTGGATTACTTTCGCAAAATATCCTTTAAGATGCAGACTATTGAAGACGGCCACTGAGTCATTTGCGTTCGAAGCGGTCATTTTCGTTTGAAGCTTTCATGCCAATTCCATGATTTGAAAAAAAAAAGAACAACCAGTTCAAGGAATGAATACAGTGATTGATTTACCAAACACATCTTTATCACTTCTTTATAATGAATCCTCAACAAGGAAAAAATGTCTATTTAATTGGTGTGGAATCATATAACAAATTAAAAAAAGAGAACTTTTTTTTTTCTGCTTTTGTTGGGGGAGTCCATCTTCTGGTAATTGTTTTAAAGCGTGTTTATGAAATAAGACATGGGCCAACTTGACCATTGTGTAATTTGTGACAATGAAATGTTTCTTGCGGAGGAAATTACATTATGCCTTGCTCCCAAAGTAACTGCATTCACACTTTAGCTGTTATGTTAATGTTAGGTACTTACTATTTCGGCCCGTATATGTTTGGGCTTAGTGGGCCGTATCACCTCTTTATATAGTTTACAAAGCTTGATTTCTTTCTTTCTTTTTCTATTTACATTTCCATTTATAATCATCATCAGCTCTTTATTTCTCTGCTCATCGCAACGTTGGACCCCAAAAGAGCTCCGTTTTTGAGGTGATTTGTTTTCCGAATTTCATTATTTTTGTCTTTGATTTAGGGTTTTATTTATGTTTCTTGTGGTTTGGGTGCGAGAGAAGTATTGTCGCAAGTTTCTGTCGATGGATGATAGATAAAGTGATTTTGGCAGATCAGTGAACGAAACAACACTTGTGCTAATCACTCTGATTTTTCCAGTTTAATAGTTTGTTTTCTCGTGCTTCAAAGTTCATAACTTTCTTTCTATCGGATATCAAAAATATTTGCTTCTTATCCTTTCTTGATCCTTTCTTGATCCTTTCTTGATCCTTTCTCATCGCATGCCCTAGATAATATTAGTCACACTTTTATCTGTTTGAACAGAATTGATCTGCTATAGTGAAGTCTACTATAGTTGATCCTAATGGGGCCAAGCGGAGAACCCACCATGGAAACTAACACAAATGACTGGAGAACTCAATTGCCACCTGATGCACGCCAGAAAATCATTAACAAGATGTAAGTTTTTTTTTTTTAATCATATCTCTGCAAAGTTTTCATCTTTCTTCACTCTGGTGTACCATTTCTCCCCATAATCAAGTCTAGTGTTATATATATCATGTAGTTTCTTTCAATCTAGTTTTTTTTGTTGTTGTTCATACTTGATTTACTTGCCACTTGCGCAGATGGGAAACACTAAAGAAGCACATTCCATTTTCTAAACCAGAGGGAGATAACGAGCTCAGGAGAATTTCTATCAGGTTCGAGGAGAAAATTTACAGCGGTGCTGTTGACAAGGTAATTAACCGCTCTCTGAACATCTATATTTGTCTCTTTTTGTGTGTGTTTTATTTAACTATTTTGTGAGGCAATGGACTATAAAACATGGGAGAAAAAAACCTGACTTTTGGGTACCGGTAAGTAAATCCATGTCCTGATCTTTCTTTTATTTCGACTTTCAGAATGATTACCTTCGGAAAATATCTATGAAGATGCTGTCTATGGAGGCTAAATCTCAAAATGCAGCTGGTTCCGTTTCATCTATCCCTGCTGCTGATGACAGCCTACCCTTGGATCTGCGTAAATAACGAATTTCTTTTTTTGCCACTGATTTATTTTTCTAAAGTCATTCATGTAGTAGCTGAAGCTTGTGTGAATTCAATGCATTCTCTTGGTGTAAGTAAGCTTCATATATATGCACCTAGACAGTGTAGACACATCAATTGTATATTCCATTTGGTTTTGTTTTCTTATGGTGTCATAAATCTATCTTGATCCTTTGTGAACATAGGCCATCTTGTTATAGACAATGGCAATTCAGAGCCTTGTCTCCCGAAGGAAGAACCTGCCATGAACATAAGTGATTGGAGAACTCATCTGCCACCGGATTCACGCCAGAGGAATGTCAACAAGCTGTAAGTTGGATACATTGTTTGCATCTCCAAAGCTGTCGTATTTTCTCAGTGGCTAGTCATTGTGTTATATAAGATAACACCAAGTTACTTGTCATTTAAACAGAATGGAAACACTAAAGAAACATGTTCCATATTCTGGGCAAGAAGGAATCGACGAGCTCATGAGAATTGCTGTCAGCTTCGAGGACTTGATTTTCAACACCGCTATAAATCAGGTTTCACTTTTGATTAAGCTAACATGTGCACTTACTTACTTGATATCATCCCCATTTTTTTTGGTGCTGTTAATATTCTGTTTATTGCGAGTTTTAGGAGGATTACTTGCGCAAGATATCCTTATAGATGCAGACGATGGAAGAGGGCGACTAAGCAAATTGCGTTGTAATCGGTCATTTGCGTTTGAAAAGTTCAGGATATATCTATGTTATGTATCTAAAGAACAAACCTTGAAACCTCTAAAGGTGAAGGCATGAATAAAAAAATGTTAATTGCGTTTGTATATGACATGGACAACCTTGACTGTTTTGTAGCTTGTAACGATGAAATCAATGAATGTTTTACGACGCTACCTCCATGCATTGCTTTTATGTAAAGACTTGTCTTGTTTGGGTTTGGATTTAATTTGAGGTTTTATCTTGTATTTGCTTTTACTTGGAGGGGCTTTTTGTAATTTAATGGATTGTAGCTGCGCGACGACATTAAAAAAAAAAAAAAGACAAGAAATCGTTGTTATAAGCGAACTGCGAAGACACATTTGGCAGATTAAGACGAAGAAGCTTTCCTCGTCGTTTGCCTATTTGATCCTCTACTGTTCATTCATTTTCTCGATCAAGCTAAACTCTAATCTTGCTCCAATTTCCCCTTTCATTCGCTGTTGTCCTCAGATCAAACCCTAATCGTTGTAGCAACCTTGACCCCCAAATTCGAAATCTGCTCCACAGGCTTTCTATTTCAGGTGAGATTTTTTTTTCGATTCCCGTTTTGTTTGTTCTGTTTTGGTTGTTCTTAAGCCTAGCTTTTAGAGTTTTCTTTTGTGATCGGGATTCCATAGTAGATATACAATCGCCCTTTGAATCGTGGGTCTCGGTTCTTACAATTAGGACAATTGATGAGCTTCGATGGTGTAATAAAGTATGTTTCTTTTTTTTCCTGGATTCTCGTTTTTGGGATAGGCTACTTGAGGTTGAGTCTATGGCTTTGGGCTACGAACAGAAAGTAAAAGAGGTGGTTGCTGTTCAAAATGAAATTTTGGCTCATCAGTTAAGATAACTGATTTTGACCTCTATAGGGTCGGTAATTCCATTTTTAGCTTCTGATGGAAAAAAAATTCTAGTTTCCTGAGTGGTTAGGTTAACCTGTCTGGTGTGAATTTGCGTACAAATGGAAAAGGAAAGTGGTTTGAGAATGCATGACACCTTTCTGATCCATGTTGGGTAGTGAAATTATAGAAACTACGAGTGTCATGTCTAATCCATGTTGCGTGGTCCTTTGTTTCCTGTAAATTTGGGATATACGCGTCATGTTCTGGTTTCGCTGTTTTAGTTGAGTTATAAGTCTACTTACTATTGATACTCTCTTCTTCCTGGCTTGTAAACATAGGACACTTGATGGATAATAACAATTGGAGGCCTTCTCTTCCAAACGGAGAACCTGCAATGGACACAGGTGACTGGAGAAGTCAACTGCCACCTGATTCTCGCCAGAAGATCGTCAACAAGATGTAAGTTTAATATTACCTGGTGTTATGTCTATGCAAAGTTTGTATCTTTCCCACTCTAGTAGCGTTTTGTCTAATGCCAGTTAACTCCTGCAGAAACAGAAGGCTGATATGGTGCTATAGTTTATTGATCTATAATTCTGTTTTTTCACTTGTTTACTTGCAACTTGCGCAGAATGGAAACACTAAAGAAGCACCTTCCATTTTCTGGACCAGAGGGAATTAACGAGCTCAGGAGAATTGCTGCTAGATTCGAGGAGAAAATTTATAGTGGTGCTGTTAACCAGGTAATTAACCGTCCTATGAACATCTGTTTATGATTTCGTGAGCGTGGTAAATAGTATAAAGATTTGTGAGGCAATGGACTCTACAACATATGGGGAATGAAATCCTTGTGTACCTTCCTGATTTTCTTTTAATTCGACTTTCAGACTGATTACCTTCGGAAAATATCTATGAAGATGCTGACTATGGAGACTAAATCGCAAAATGCAGCTGGTTCTTCCTCATCAATCCCTCCCGCTAATAATGCCACATCCATGGATTCAAGTAATCACGCTTCTCAAGCATGTATTGCTTTAAGTCTGTCTATCTGGTTTTAAGGATTATTGTACCTCTAATTTAGTCCTGTTTAACCTTTTCCATGAATAGTACCCACCAATCAAGGGCACCTTCTTCCAACCAATCAATCTCAAGCACCTCAGACGTTGCTCTCCCAAACCATGCAGAGCAATACAGGCTCAGGAATAACGGGTTCTACTGCTTTACCATCTTCCATGCCGCCGGTTTCCTCCATAACCAATAATAACGTCACAAGCGTTGTAAACCAGAATTCCAATATGCAAAATGTAGCTGGAATGTTGCAAGATTCATCTGGGCAGCATGGCCTTTCATCGAGCATGTTTTCAGGATCCCAAAGACAGATGCTGGGCAGGCCACATGCTATGTCCTCACAGCAGCAACAGCAGCCACAGAGTGCACAATATCTTTATCAGCAGCAGCTACAGCAGCAACTTCTCAAGCAGAATTTTCAGTCAGGGAATGTTCCCAATCCCAATTCGCTTTTGCCATCACACATGCAACAACAGCAACAAAATGTACTGCAGCCTAATCAAATGCATTCGTCTCAACAGCCTGGTATTCCAACATCTGCCACGCAGCCCTCCACTGTGAGCTCAGCTCCTCTCCAGGGTCTCCACACAAATCAGCAATCAAGTCCGCAATTGTCTGCTCAGCAGACTGCGACACAATCTATGCTTCGTCAGCATCAATCGTCGCTCCTAAGGCAGCATCCGCAATCACAACAAACCTCTGGTATCCATCAGCAGCAAACCTCATTGCCGCAGCAATCAATTTCTCCTCTACAACAGCAGCAAGCACAAATGATGCGGCAACAAGCTGCAAATAGCTCAGGCATTCAACAGAAGCAGATGATGGCTCAGCATGTTGTCGGGGATATGCAGCAGCAACATCAGCAAAGGTTACTGAACCAGCAAAATAATATTATAAACATTCAACAGCAGCAGTCGCAGCAGCAGAAGCAGCAGCCAACAGCCCAGCAGCAAATGATGTCTCAACAAAACAGCCTTCAGGCTACGCATCAACAACCACTAGGCACTCAAAACAATGTTGCAGGATTGCAGCAACCACAACAACAGTTGCTCAGTTCCCAGGTTGGCAATTCGAGCTTGCAGACTAACCAGCACTCGATGCACATGTTATCACAGCCAACGGTTGGGCTGCAACGAACACAGCAGGCTGGGCATGGCATGTTTTCTTCTCAGGGCCAACAGTCACAAAATCAGCCATCCCAACAGCAGATGATGCCCCTTCAATCGCATCATCAGCAGATAGGTTTGCAACAACAACCTAATCTGCTACAACAAGATGTGCAACAAAGGTTACAATCTTCAGGCCAAGTCACAGGTTCCTTGCTTCCACCTCAAAATGTAGTGGACCAACAGAGGCAACTATATCAATCCCAAAGACCTCTTCCGGAGATGCCATCATGTATGGTTTTGCATCCTTGTGAATACTTTAGGGTCTGATATTTTCATAATCTGTCAGCAGGATCTGATGTTGAACAAACCCCGTTTTTATAATTTTTAGCATCGCTTGATTCGACGGCACAGACAGAAAGTGCAAATGGAGTTGATTGGCAAGAAGAGGTTTTCCAAAAGGTAGTCCTCTATTTTTAAGTGGGGTAATGCTTCCGCCTTCTTAGCCTTGGTGTCAGCACCCAGGAGTTCTTGGGGAAATAAAATAAATTTGCTATATATTTACCAATTCTGGCTACCCTTGTTAAATCTTCAAGAGATTGATGAAACAAGGCGGACGATCTTTCATAGATATCACCTCAATGAGTAATCGTATGAACATGGTGCTCTTCTTTGCAGATTAAAACCATGAAAGAGGCGTACTTACCAGATCTTAATGAAATCTACCAGAGAGTTGCAGTCAAGTTGCAGCAAGTAAGTTAAGAACTTTTTTTTTTTAAGTAGGAGAATAGTTTGCATGTGTATGTCTCCAGAGCAGTAGTAAGTACCTTATGAGAATTTTTATGAACTCACTTCAAGATTGGTTCGATATTGCAAAAGAAAGTCATACAAAAAAATATGCTCTTGAAACTCGTATTCTTAGAGACTTTCCACTAGAAAGGAAACCTCGGATATCTATGATTCCTTCCCAAACCCTCAGAGGTTGTAGCTTGCATCTATGTGCTTATTTCTTTTCTTATGAACACGTTCCTTTTTACTCTCGAGCAGGATTCTCTCCCGCAGCAACAAAGATCAGATCAGTTTGAGAAATTGAAACAATTCAAGACAATGTTGGAGCGAATGATACAATTCCTATCGGTGTCAAAGAGCAATATCATGCCTGCATTAAAGGATAAGGTGGCTTATTATGAGAAGCAGATTATAAGTTTCTTAAATGCGCACAGGCCGAAGAAAACAGCACAGCAAGGGCAGCTTCCGCAATCTCAGATGCAGCCTATGCAGCAACAGCAATCTCAGAACGTTCAAGATCAGTCTCATGATAGTCAAACAAACCCGCAGATGCAATCAATGAGCTTGCCGGGTTCTGGGCAAAGGGCACAACAGAGTAGTCTGACAAATCTTCAGAACAATGTTCTATCATCTCGTCCTGGGGTTTCAGCTCCACAGCAGAACATTCCCAGTTCCATACCGGCTTCTAGTTTAGAAACAGGTCAAGGAAATGCCCTGAATAATGGCCAGCAGATTTCCATGGGATCCATGCAACAGAATGCTTCTCAACAAGTTAATAACAATTCTGCCTCTGCCCAAAGTGGGTTAAGTACACTGCAGTCTAATGTTAATCAAACCCAGATAAGTTCCAGTATGCTTCAGCAACAACACCTGAAGCAACAGCAAGACCAACAAATGCTCAAGCAGCAATTTCAACAGCGCCAGATGCAGCAGCAGCTAATACAGAAGCAGCAGTTAATTCAGCAGCAGCAACAGTTGCAAGCAAGACAGCAAGCGGCACAAAATGATATGAATGATATGACAGCGAGGCAGGGGATGAATGTTAGTCGTGGGATGTTTCAGCAACATTCTCTGCAGGGTCAGCGTGCTACCTATCCCCTTCAACAATTAAAACCAGGATCCCAGCTTCCTGTTACATCACCTCAACTTCTGCAAGGTGCATCTCCTCAGATGACACAACAACATATGTCTCCTCAGGTCGACCAGAAAAATCTGTCGTCATCTGTCAACAAGTTGGGAACTCCATTGCAACCTGCAAACTCCCCTTTTGTTGTCCCATCTCCTTCAACCCCCATGGCACCGTCCCCTATGCAAGTTGACTGTGAGAAACCTTCTGGAGCGTCTTCGTTGTCAATGGGAAATACTGGACGCCAACAAGCAACTGGCATGCAAGGTGTAGTTCAATCCCTTGCAATTGGCACTCCAGGGATCTCTGCCTCTCCTCTCCTTCAGGAGTTTACTAGTCCTGATGGAAATAATTTAAATCCCTTGATAAGTACATCTGGAAAACCAAGTGCTACCGAGCTGCCTATTGAGCGCCTTATAAGAGCCGTAAGTAACATTACTAATATTGAAGGGTATACTGCAACAGGACGGCGTTATTGCGGCCATCCCTCTTTTGTAGCAGAAACATTGTTCTGATCATGATGTGTTGTTTCTGTTATTTTCAGGTGAAGTCCATCTCACCACAAGCGCTTTCATCTGCAGTAAGTGACATCGAATCTGTTGTAAGCATGGTTGATAGGATAGCTGGTTCAGCCCCAGGAAACGGTTCAAGAGCTTCAGTTGGCGAGGACTTGGTTGCAATGACTAAGTGCCGTCTCCAAGCAAGAAACTTCATGACGCAAGAGGGAATGATGGCGACCAAGAAAATGAAGCGTCACACAACCGCAATGCCATTAAGCATTGCTTCATTAGGAGGAAGCGTTGGTGATAACTACAAGCAGTTTGCATGTTCGGAAACATCAGATCTGGAATCTACTGCAACTTCTGATGGCAAGAAGGCAAGAACTGAGGTAATGGTTTTTGGTTAGACCCCCCTTAAGTATATCTGAAAAGTGACACATACACACACACAACAAAGAAGATTTGGGAACACGAGGTTTCAAATATCTAATTTTAAAGACTCAATCTTGTACTGCAGACCGAGCATGCCCTTTTGGAGGAAATCAAGGAAATAAACCAGCGGCTGATAGATACAGTTGTTGAGATTAGTGATGATGAAGATGCTGCTGATCCTAGTGAGGAAGCAACAGCAAGCAAAGGGTGTGAAGGAACAACAGTTAGATTCTCGTTTATAGCTGTTTCTCTCAGCCCAGCCTTGAAGGCTCATCTGTCATCAACACAAATGGTAAGCCTGGTATCTCGTTAACATTTTGTGGGAAAAAAAATAATTTCATTAGTCCGTCTTAAAATATGTTTTGTGCTTCTTTTACAGTCTCCTATTCAACCATTGCATCTGCTGGTTCCTTGTAGCTACCCCAACGGGTCTCCATCTCTTCTGGATAAACTCCCGGTCGAAACCAGGTACAAGCAAGATCCGATCAGTCTCAAGTAAATAGAAAAATTGATGTTTCATACCTAGCCGAGCAAAGTTCTACCATACAGATAAAAATCAGCTGCTCATGTTCTCTAGAAACTAGCTTAACACAGTCTGGTTTTTTGAACAGCAAAGAGAACGAGGATCTGTCGTCGAAAGCTATGGCAAGGTTCAACATATTGCTAAGAAGCTTGTCACAGCCAATGTCGCTCAAAGACATAGCCAAGACATGGGACGCTTGTGCTCGGGGAGTGATCTGTGAGTACGCACAGCAATTTGGCGGTGGAACTTTCAGCTCAAAATACGGTACTTGGGAGAAATTTGTAGCCGCTTCCTGAATCTACGGATCTCTCGTCCAAAGATATGGCTTGTCGACACTATAGAAAAGGACAAAAAGGCTTTTGGTTTTTTTTTTTCTTTTTCTTTTTTCGTTTTCACATTTTTGTTGTATAGTATAGTTTTTTTGTTTCTTGCCTATTTATGTGATTGGGCTTTAACTGTTAGCCAAAGCTTATGCTGTATTAGTGGGAAAAAAATATATATATTGTTAACTTTGGTGTATGTGTTTTGTCAATTTCGTTAATATATTTGTATTGGGAAACGACAATACTTATGCCTTTTTGTGAATTCTGTGGTACTTATTGTTAGTCGCGTGAAACTTCTTTTGAGACTCTACTACGCCAGAGAAGCAAAAAGAGTAACTAAAGTTTTGATTTGTAGAGTAAAAAGCTGAAAAGAAGTTTTGACTGGAACAGAGACTTAGGCAAACAGCAAAGAATGGAGAGACATACTCATTACAATGCACCCAAACACACACACACATCTGTCACTTGCACTCAAACCGAATTTAAAAATTTTAAATTGCTAATTAACCAAAATAATCAGCCTAACAACACACAAACATAATCAGTAATCACACACTCCAACACACAGATGCAAAATTTCAAAATCCATGGTGGAAGAACCCTAAAATCTCATCTCTCACCATCAATCTGATTCGAAGAAAAAAAGAAAAACCTGAAAAAGAACAGAAGTTCCGAGATGTTCAAGTAGGTTTCAGATTCTGGAACATTGAATCCCATTTGATATCTTCAAGAAAAGAATCGTGGAAATCCTGGGAAGAAAGTTTCTCCTCTTTGAAACTGTAATCGAAAACCATAGGACTCATCGAGAAGCTATCGACTCTACAAGTCGGAGTCCCGTTGGTCAACAGCAACCTCTCTTGCTTGTTGTCGCCATTGCCGTTGCTGCTTGGCATCACAGATCTCTTGTTCCTCTTCAAGAATCCGCCTTTCCACTTGCCATTCCCGCCGCTCTTCTTCTTCTTCGGCACCAGCACCAGAGCTCTAGACGAAGACGACGAGGACTCTTCGCGGCGGATCCAGGCGCGTAGGTGATCGGAGAAACACTTGCCGGTTTTCCTGATGGCGACGACGACTCTGGAGATGGATCGAGAGGTGAGAGGAGGAGATTTCTTGCGGTCTCGACGAGCGAGTTTGAGGATCTCGAGGCGGTGTTTGGCGATGGAGATTCCCATGCTCTGGAGGAACTCGTGGTTGAAGTAAGCAGTGTCTTCTTGTTCGAGCTCGTTCTGGGAGAAGGAAATGCCGTATTCTTGGATCAGACATGGTTCAAGGTTTGTTCTCGAGAGCCATGAAAACCAATCCATTTTTTTTTGTCAACAAACACAAGGGCTTGCTTAATTGTTGTGTCTTCTTCTTCTCTGTCTGGTGACTCTGTGTTGTTTGTTGTGCGCGTGGAGTATATATAAAGGAAAGTGAGTGGGGCTTTTTTTTTAAAGTAGCGGGCTTCGTCGTTAAGTTAGTTGAGGCGTAAAGAAGGACTAGATTTGATCAAAGAGAGAAATAATTGGGTCAAAAGTGAAACACAAATTCAAAATATACACACAACACAGAAATATTAATTTTAATATTTCGCGGGTAATTTTTAGATGAGATTTTTATTCGAGGTAGATGCCGATTACATTTTGTGTGAATTTATTGGAAAATAAAATAATAATAAATTGCTGCCAACAAAAGCTTTTTGTGAGTAATAAACAAATAAAATAAAAAGATGGGAGTGGTTTAAACTGTAGAATATGGAAAAATTGTGTGAGAGTGTGGACAATGGAGAGTGACCATCAATCACGGTGTGGGGAAAGGAGCAAACCCAGTGGGATCTTTACTTTATTTTTATGGGTCACTCTTGTATTGTATCTCTTGTGCCATATTACTATTGTCTTTTTTTTTTAACTTAAAGTTAGTAACATGTATGTATGTATGTACATTATATTAAGTGTTTTGGCATTTACTTTGCTGTTTTGGTTTTACAAAAATTGTTTGCAAAAATAAAAATCAAGTGAGGGAGTAGAATTAGGTACACACTTACGTAATATATAAAATATGAAAAGGGAATTGCCGCAAGAAACCTGGAAAGTTAGGGGATTCCTGATTATGTTATTTCCAAACTTTGATTTGAAGAACCTATCCATCATACTAACCCAAACGAGGAAGTCTACATGTACTTGGACCATAATAGGAAAGAAGATTGCACCCTTTTGACCTTAGCAGCTTGAATTTGATTTGATTTTTTTTTTCGCCGAGTGTTGTCTAGCGCATGAGCATGAGCACTTGAGCAGGCTGAATTCGACATGTCAAATATGTAATGATGAGTCTGAATCGATCTTCCTGTCCTGTTTTGGATGCACACAGCTGCTCGTCGAAACCTGGTCCTTGCTCAGATTCCATTGCCGCAACGTGGTTTCTCTCGTGTGTATCTATTAAAAATATGACTTTAGTCTCCTATATATCGTAAGGGGAAGAGGATGCGGTTGGTACTTATTCCCTTTATTTTTTGGAATATTTGGAATAATAAGGGAGACTTTGATCTTTTCAGGGTAACAAGAAGATTTCGATGTTATGGTTCGAAAGGCAGTTGAGGACTCTGTCTCTCGTCAACATTAGGAGGTACATTCACATTCCTCTTCCATGTGGTGACCACCTCGACCCATGGCGACTACTAGATGGAACAAACCACCAGAAGGCTTGCTGAAATGTATTATGAATATATAAAAAAACCAAAATGTCACGATACTGTGGGCAGTCTAAAGTTTGATGCAAGTATCTACACATTATGCAAGTAGAAGTGACCTTTGGTTCCAAAGCCTTTTTTTATGCCATAAATTAACAATCTTCTTTGAATGGCTAAAGTATAGTACTACATTCTTAGAGAGAATTCATTATCTAATAATCTTTTTCTTCAATCTAGACTCGTTTGAGATTGTATATTTTGAGCAAGAAAACGTCATTGCAACTGATATTTGCCTAAATTGTCTCTTTAGATGGTGGTTTTAGTTGCATAACAGTTGTCTCTATAGAGGCTCCCTCCCATCTTACATTGTTGTTTAACTTCCATACTCTGGTTTTATTTTTTGACGCTCTGTTCTTGGTTAAACTTTGGTCTTTATGACCTTTTTGGTGGACCTTCATAAACACTAAATCAGATCGGAACTTAAAAAAAAAAGTTGTTTCGAGTTAATACGAGAGAGTTATTCCTAAAAAAATACGAATGCAAAGCAAAACAAGTTAATTCAAAAGTTTCAAACTTATTTTTTTGTGGTCAATCAGTTTTAGACTTTATATAGTAGTTTTACGACCGAGACTATAATCTGTAAATTTTCTTCAGAAACAAAAAAAGAAAAGAAAATAAATACTAAAGTATGTAAGTTTCCCATCACCCGATTCAAGTCCTAAGTGTATTTCCTCCCAAGACTATAAATCGGGCGATGGTACCAGTTAAAGACCGTTGACCCAATCACTTTACAGTTGCTTCAAATTATAATGTATTTTTGTTCCAATTTGTCTTAAGCATTATTTTCGTCGTTTGTTTTATTTCTCTTGTCAAGGTCAAATGGGGGTTGCGATTAAGTCTCGTTTATATAACGGCGAATTTATAGCTCGGATCTGAAGTCGCTCTTAGTAAATTTTTTTTTTTTTTTGGTTCTGTCTCAAGATTTTATTTTATTATTATTATTTCATTTTTAACAACTTTGCAATACTTGTCTCATTAATATATTGATCCTTTGGAAACAGAGACGCACACAGGTCGTGCTGTATTAATCATTATTTATTATGGAAAGCCTCGTTATTCTCGTCAACAAACTACTCTCTGATTTGAGGTATTTTACTATGAGTATCATCTCTTTAATTTATCATCTTTTAGCAGCACAAAATTCAAAACTCCAATCAAAGGCGCTTTATACATGAGCACTACGAGTATTGATTTATTTCTTTTAGGAAAAGTAACTTCCATCTGTCAGGTGTTTCAAAGAAATGACTTAGATGAATTCGGCCACAACGTACACATTTCAAAAACATGTGATATTTTTAACAAAAAAACCTTGTTATATTAATATGGATACAAATATCTTTAAAAGGAATGATACGAGTCACGACATAGTTTCATAGTGTCGGAATTAACTATTGGGGTTCTTTTATAATTTTATTCTTTTATCAACAGTTTTGTATATCTAAATTGTTATAAACATTTGAATTTCCAGATTTTGGGTTTATAATATCCTCAAATGTTAAGAAATAGTAGTTGATATTGCTTTTTTTTTTTTTTCGTCAGTTGATAATATTGCACTTACAATGTAAATATAATGTAACGTAATAATCGTAAGCAAGGTCGATGACTATATTTTGACAGAATTATTTTATTTGGTCCGAGAAATATATAATAGACAAGTAGTAATTAAGTTTTTGTGCCATTTCATCGCAAAAGTTACGAACGACAAGAGAGAAATGATGAAAACAAAACGATACTAGAATTTTATTAGTCAATTGCCTTTCTAAGAATTTTGTTGACTAAAATTATAGTAACAGTTTTACACTTTTAGTGGATACGTGTATATGAGTCCACCTTATAATATTCGGTGTAATAACCTAATTAATATAGCTTGGAATTTTCTTATACGCTTTTTTTGTCTGGAATTATTTTAGAGCAAGTGATATTGCTACTTCCCATAACAAAAGGGCATAAAGCAAATCGATAGATATATCATATATGTACTCGTCAAGTCAAATAGGCGGGATGTGATAAAATGGAAAACGAAGAATATGGAAAAATAGCAAAGCTAATTAATTTTTTATGTGAACGTGTAAGAGAAGGGGACACATACATGAGTGGAAAGTGACCAATCCCTCACCTCCATATACATTTATTATACTTAATTAATAAATAAAATGCCTGTAGATAAAGGAGCATTTTCTTGACCAAAAAACAATTTTCTTATATTTTTCTTTTGGATATCCTTTTGAACAATTTTGTTGGATAAAATTATTTAGTTGCGTAAATGGAAATTTTAAAACATGAGTTAGAGAGGATCAGTATCTGGAAAAACGAATCTATATATGTACTCGGATTCGCGTGGGTGTGACGCGCGTACTTGTATAGAATCGAGTAACAATCGTGAATGATTTTTAGCCAACGAAAAAAAAAAACAATCGTGAATGATTATTGGGAAAAAACAGGAAGTGAAAAAAATATAATAATACTCTCTCTTTTCAGAATTATTTGATGTTTTAGAAGGTTTTTTTGTTCAGAATTATTTGATGTTCTCACTTTTCAATGCAAAATTTAATGAATTTTTATAGTTTTTGACCTTTTATATTCTGCAGATTGTTTTTTTATTGGCTGAATGATATTTAAATGAATTATAAATAATATTTTTAGTATAGGAAAAATAAAAATTAAATGAATCCTTAAACTGTGTGCAAAAACCTTAAACATCAAATAATTCTGAACAGAGGGAGTAATAATATTGGGAAGTTAGGGTTTAGCATCATCAAAGCGTCACTTTTCTCGTGAGAGTGAGACTTTTGGACAGACACACCCCGACGGGGCCCACGTGCGTTGCTTTTGGCCGGAGCCTCTTTATACTATAAAGAAAAGATGCAACCACCCATCTCTACAATTAAAATCTCCCTCTTTTATTATTATTATTATTCTTCACGATTCAATTCAAACACATACATGAAAATGATATTCCATTTGTTTCGATTATACTACTAATCATTTTAAACATTCTACTATTGGTAGTAAGCAAATTGACTCTTTATAGATATCAAAAACTTTTAAGTACATTAACAAATCATTTCTTCTAATTGAAAAGAAAAACAAAGAAATAATATTAAATTAAAATGTTACTACAATCTATTGCAAAACTGAACAACAACAAGATCAGACGAAATTTCTTGTTACTGGAACTCTATCTCCTCTCCACAAAATCAAAAGGAAATAGAGATTAACTATTATATTTTGTTAATATCTATATATAACTTGCAAGATACGAGCGTACACCCTTTTTTAATGTTCATCAGATACTGTTTTAACCATTACTTAAACAAAACCGGTTGATATATAAGTTAAATTTAAGAATAAATATGTATTTTGTGTTTTTATATACTAATTTTTTGAACGGTTTAAGTACTATGATATTTTGTTATACACCATTTGTAATTAGAAATTTCTGGATCCATAACTACATACAGGTATATCTGCACTTGAATTTTGTGTTGTGTCAACTACATTTGTACTTGAATATTATAGATGTAGTTTCACTTTACGTGTGGTGATGGTGAGACGACAGTGTTTGTGTTTGGACGGGATAGATGTCAAATACTCAAAACGACTGTAAAATACACCACTCACATTAATTGCCCATCATGCATCGAAATTCGAAATCTTTCCCCTAATTTATTCTATTTATATCTTTAATACGTTCAGATTTATTTATATTCTGTATAATAAGGTAAATAACAGTAATCTGTACCCCATTTACTTTTAAGCGCTCTCTCTCTCTCTCTTCCTACTTGTACTTCCCTTAGTTCCTTCGCATTATTTAAACGTTTAAAACGAAATAACTAAGGTCAATCCGATCTACCTGCTCGGATGCTCCTAGTAGTAATCTTTAAAAAAGCAAAAAGAAAAAAAATGGAAAAGTTGGTTAAAGATGCTATAAAATTGTGTAATTTTTCTTGACATCTCCACAATAATAGAGTCATTGCGAGTAGTTTTATTTTCTTGTTATACAAATGTGCACAACTAATCAAACACTTAAATGTACCCGTACTGGAAAATTTAAAAAAGAATAATGATAGTGGTCAGCAATATGTTGGACAAAAAAAAGTGATCAGTATACTATAATATCTATTGAAGAACAAAAGTTTAGTATCGTGTGTGTTTGTATGAACCCGTTAATGAACCTCATCGAATTAGCCGACAAAAAAAAAAACCTCATCGAATTATTAAAATCTCACATCTTGGTTGCCATATCGTCTTGCGTTTAAATCGCGAAATATCATTATAGGGCAGAGTTTTAATTATTCGTATCTTTACGAGTTGAACATTTCTCCATCACGTGATGTTCGACGAGTACCGCATCTCAAGAGCAATTGGCTCAATGTCATATCCGTAATATTTAGTCAAACTCGAGGGTAAGTACTCTAGAGATTAAAGCTTTGTCGTGCCACGAGGGATCTGAGACATGTCTGACACATTGAATGAAACTCTTGCCGTTAGATCGCCGTCCTCCGCGCCATCGTACGAAATCGACGGTTGTCGAGATAGGTGTAAACCCCTCGCGATGTAGAGGATCACCACTTCGTGTCGAACAGCTGGCAACTAATATTCCGAGCCGATAACGTCGAGAAATGTAGCCGATTAACTCGTAGGGATAAGTAGTTTTGCTTATCACTCCTGCTTATTGCAGTTAGCTTTTCTTTGAGTGATAACTGAGTTTACCTATCAGATCCATTTATCTGTCACCTTCTCTTATTAAAATCTCCATTTCTGCAAGTTTTAATGTCCGTATTTATATATCGAAGAGAGAGAAAATCCTTTCCTCTAGATAGAGAGAGAGAGAAGAAGCTCCTTTTTAATTTCTTTCTTTCAAGTTTCCTTTTTTCGGTAGAGAGAAAAAAGAGTCCAAAAATCAATCCATCACCTCTTTCGTCTCTGGAGAGAGAAACGTTGGTCTTTCATCGATCTCTTTCTTCCTCCATGGTAAGTAAGCTTCACGCTTCTACCTTTGCCTCTGTTAATGGAATCTAGCTGTTTCGAGTTTTATTTTTCAAAATTTTCATTTTTTAAAAAAAATCCTTATTCCATAGCTTTTCTGGGTTTTGCTTTTTTATTTTCCCCCTTTCTGATAATTAGTTTGCTTTATTTTTTATTTTTTCATGTAATATAAAAGATTCTCTTTTTTAAGCTATTTAATTCCATCACCAATTCCAGGAAGACCTAAATGTCCTGATTTTTCGTTATCTGCAGAGATGCGAAGTTTTTGGATGGTTTTTCAGATATAGGTTCAATTTCTAGTTATAAGTATTCAGGTATAATTTTCTATAATCTCGAGACCCAGATTTCAGCTCATTTCCACCATTTATGTTTATCGTCGCCATTATCTACTTTGCAGATCTGGTGATAGTTTTGGTTGGACTTGTGCATCTGAGTTGAAATAGTCTAAGGAAGTGAGAGAAACATGTCTTCTCTAAGTAGAGAGCTCGTGTTCTTGATCTTACAGTTTCTCGATGAGGAGAAGTTTAAAGAGACTGTTCACAAGTAAGTCTTGTCTTCACGCGCCTCCTTGAATCTAGTTTTGCTTTACCAAATGACCTGTTTAGCTCTCGTGTTGGTTAATGCATTGCTCTGTAAATTTTCTAATGTTAGGCTTGAGCAAGAATCTGGGTTTTTCTTCAATATGAAGTATTTTGAGGATGAGGTGCATAATGGAAACTGGGATGAGGTTGAGAAGTATCTCTCTGGTTTCACAAAAGTAGATGATAATAGATACTCAATGAAGATATTCTTCGAGATAAGAAAGCAGAAATATCTCGAGGCTTTGGATAAGTAAGTAATGGAGTTTTTGATTTTTCATTTCCGTTTTTTTTTCTTAAAACAAAAGTAAAAGAGTTAAGATTTGTGTTTCACCTGGCGATTTCATTCTCGTAGGCATGATCGTCCCAAGGCCGTGGATATACTAGTGAAGGATTTGAAAGTGTTTTCAACTTTTAACGAGGAGCTTTTTAAAGAAATAACGCAGCTCTTGACGTTAGAGAACTTCCGGTAAAGTCATATTCTATTAGTGCAGCCCAAAGCTTTTTTTTTTTCGTAGCGCTAGTGCAAAAGACAGAGGATTAAGTGTTTTTGAGTTTTGATGGAACTTTTAGGGAGAATGAACAGTTATCCAAGTATGGGGACACCAAGTCTGCAAGAGCTATCATGTTGGTGGAGCTCAAAAAGCTTATTGAGGCGAATCCGTTGTTCCGTGATAAACTGCAGTTTCCTACTCTTAGAAATTCAAGGCTTCGCACTTTGATCAACCAGAGGTTTATTGCTTTGTCCATTAATCGTTTGTATACTCTTCAAGCTTTTTTGGGATTAACTCATCCTTCCTTTTCTTACTGCATAACTTGCAGCTTAAATTGGCAACATCAGCTTTGTAAAAATCCAAGGCCAAATCCGGATATAAAGACTCTTTTTGTGGATCATTCGTGTGGCCCTCCAAATGGTGCACGGGCTTCATCGCCTGTGAACAATCCTCTGCTTGGAGGATTACCAAAAGCTGGAGGCTTTCCTCCTTTAGGCGCCCACGGGGTAAGTAAATCTCTATCTTTTTTATTTAATCTACTTTCTCCTGAGGCCAAGTGTGTGAATGTCTCTATGTCTCCAGCCATTTCAACCAACGGCCTCACCCGTTCCAACGCCTCTTGCTGGTTGGATGTCTAGTCCATCCTCTGTCCCACATCCTGCTGTGTCTGCAGGAGCCATTGCTCTTGGTGGTCCATCGATCCCAGGTACTACATGCTGATCAAAATCTTTGTTTCTTCCAATAAACTGTGTGTGTGAGATCTATGCAATGTGCTTACAATGGAGCTCTTTTCCTATTTTGGTACAGCGGCATTGAAGCACCCGAGAACTCCTCCAACTAATGCTGGTTTAGACTACCCGTCAGCGGATTCTGAGCATGTCTCAAAAAGAACAAGGCCTATGGGAATCTCAGACGAGGTGAATCTAGGTGTGAACATGTTGCCAATGTCATTTCCAGGGCAGGCCGCCCATGGGCACAGTCCGGCTTTCAAAGCACCAGATGACTTGCCCAAGACAGTTGCACGAACTTTGACTCAGGGCTCATCTCCCATGAGCATGGATTTCCATCCAATTAAACAGACTCTGCTTCTAGGTCTGTTTCTTGCTCTGTGTATGAGCTTCCATGTAATAATCATCAGTGATGTTGTTCTAAATTCGATTGCATCGTTGTACCAGTTGGTACAAATGTAGGGGATATCGGGCTGTGGGAAGTTGGATCTCGGGAAAGATTAGTGCAGAAGACCTTCAAAGTCTGGGATTTGAGTAAATGTTCAATGCCCTTACAGGTGCCTATGCATAGCAACAACAACATTTCAATATTGGTATATGTTATACAGTGACTGAATAATTTGTATCTTTAGGCTGCTCTGGTGAAAGAACCTGTTGTTTCTGTCAACCGTGTGATATGGAGCCCTGACGGTTCCTTGTTTGGTAAAGAACTCAGCTTTAAATTCACATGTGCGCAAGAATGCAACTTTATAACTCTTTTCTACGTTCTCAAATGCAGGAGTTGCTTACTCGAGACATATAGTACAACTATACTCTTATCATGGAGGTGAAGACATGAGGCAACACCTTGAGGTCTCATAACATTCGCATGCCTCTTTTTATTGACATTCTTTTTCCCCGTGGAGACTGTCTTGTAATATTGTGATTATTTCAGATTGATGCTCATGTTGGTGGTGTGAATGATATTTCCTTCTCGACTCCAAACAAGCAACTATGTGTAATAACCTGTGGAGATGACAAAACCATCAAGGTGTGGGACGCTGCAACGGGTGTCAAAAGACATACCTTTGAAGGCCATGAAGCTCCTGTTTACTCTGTCTGTCCTCACTACAAGGAAAATATTCAGGTAAGCTTAGCTAGCTCTCCATTGATCTCCCTCTCTTTCACTACAGGTTTTAGTTTTTTTAATTTTTTTTGTTTTCTTTTTGTCTTCAAGTTCATATTCTCGACAGCTCTCGATGGGAAAATAAAGGCATGGTTGTATGATAATATGGGTTCTCGAGTTGACTATGATGCACCTGGTCGCTGGTGTACAACAATGGCTTATAGTGCTGATGGAACTAGGTTATTCTCTTGTGGGACTAGTAAAGATGGAGAGTCATACATAGTTGAGTGGAATGAAAGTGAAGGAGCTGTGAAAAGAACTTATCAAGGATTCCACAAGCGTTCTCTCGGTGTTGTGCAGTTTGATACCACTAAAAACCGTTATTTAGCTGCGGGTGATGACTTTTCCATTAAGTTCTGGGATATGGACACTGTACAGCTTTTAACTGCCATTGATGGCGATGGAGGCCTCCAGGTACGTGAACAGAAAAGTCTAATTTGGAAACTTTTCAGATATTCTTTTGGAGTTTTGTCTTAATTTGCGCTTCTAATATCAAAACTAGGCAAGCCCGCGTATCCGGTTTAACAAAGAAGGCTCTCTCTTGGCTGTTTCTGGAAACGAGAATGTGATCAAGGTTATGGCAAACTCAGATGGTCTAAGACTATTGCACACTTTTGAGAACATTTCATCTGAAACCTCCAAGGTACTTACAAATCTAAGCTAAGCTTTAAATTACTTATGAGTAATGGAAATGTTTTTTCAACACTTCATTTCTACATTTGCAGCCTGCGATAAACAGCATTGCAGCGGCAGCAGCAGCAGCTGCTACGAGTGCTGGACTTGCAGATCGATCAGCCAATGTAGTTTCCATGCAAGGAATGGTAATAAATATCGTTTTCTTTGTTTTTTTTCACACAATTCTGGTTTTATGTTTCCATCATTCATCATCACTTGCCTTTTACAGAATGGAGATTCGCGGAATATGGTGGATGTGAAGCCAGTGATTACAGAAGAATCAAATGATAAGTCTAAGATATGGAAGCTTACTGAAGTCAGCGAGCCTTCTCAATGCAGGTCACTGAGACTCCCTGAGAATTTGAGAGTTGCTAAGGTATAAAAATATACATTTTCTGATCAATGTACAGGCTATATATATAGATGGTCCTTTTTTGATCTTTCTGATGATAAATCGATAACCTTTTGCAGATATCAAGATTGATTTTCACGAATTCAGGAAACGCTATCTTGGCTTTGGCATCAAACGCTATTCATCTTCTATGGAAATGGCAGCGGAATGACCGCAACACAACTGGAAAGGTGAAATTGACTCTTTCTTTCTTGGTCATAATAATGATAACTGTCACTGATATCTACATCTTGTTTTTCCGTGATTCATTCGTGTAGGCGACAGCTTCTTTACCGCCTCAGCAATGGCAACCAGCAAGTGGGATCCTCATGACTAACGACGCTGCTGAAACCAATCCCGAGGAAGCTGTACCTTGTTTTGCTTTATCCAAGAATGATTCTTATGTAATGTCGGCCTCTGGAGGAAAGATCTCCTTATTTAACATGATGACTTTTAAGGTAATAATACATGTTGACTGACAGTTCTTGGCTAATGATTACGATTTGTGTAGACATGTTGACTGACTGTTCTTGGCTAATAATTTGCAGACGATGGCCACTTTCATGCCACCACCGCCTGCTGCCACTTTTCTTGCTTTTCATCCTCAAGACAACAATATTATTGCTATCGGAATGGATGATAGTACTATTCAGATTTACAACGTCCGTGTTGATGAGGTAATGAATCGAAATCTCTAGAGAAGAAGAAGCAGTGTCTTTTTTGTTGTTGTTGATATGATGGTTAACATGTTCCTTGTTTGCTCGCTCAGGTGAAGAGTAAGCTTAAAGGTCATTCGAAGCGAATTACTGGTCTTGCCTTCTCCAACGTATTAAATGTGCTGGTTTCTTCTGGAGCAGATGCTCAGGTTCCCGCGTTAAAACCATCTTCTTTTTTTTAAGAATCATTCAGGTAAGATCCATAGTCTGTTTATACGATTTTTTTTGTTGTTGCAGCTTTGTGTTTGGAACACAGATGGATGGGAGAAGCAGAGAAGCAAGGTTCTGCCACTTCCACAGGGAAGACCAAACGCTGCACCTTCAGATACGCGTGTTCAGTTCCATCAAGATCAAGCGCACTTCCTCGTCGTGCACGAGACGCAGCTCGCTATCTACGAAACAACCAAGCTCGAATGCATGAAACAGGTATTTTAGTTAACAGTCCTCTTGTGTCTCTCTCCAAGATCTAGAGTGTACTGCATTTGATAGATGATTAACGATTGCCATGTTTCAGTGGCCAGTGAGAGAATCATCAGCTCCGATCACTCATGCCACCTTCTCATGTGATAGCCAATTGGTCTACGCGAGTTTTATGGATGCTACGATTTGTGTATTTAGCTCTGCAAATCTAAGATTGCGTTGCCGGGTCAACCCTTCTGCGTATCTACCAGCTAGTCTCAGGTAAATGAAACAGAGGAATCTTGAATTTTTCAAAAAGAATCGTACGAGAAAACAGAGGAATCTTGATGAAGCTTTGCTTGTTCATTTGTGTAGCAACTCGAACGTACATCCACTGGTGATTGCGGCACATCCCCAAGAACCAAACATGTTTGCGGTTGGCCTCTCAGACGGAGGAGTTCATATTTTCGAACCGGTTGAGTCGGAAGGTAAATGGGGAGTGGCTCCACCAGCTGAGAACGGGTCAGCAAGCGGTGCAGTGGCCGCACCATCGGTTGGAGCCTCTGCCTCTGATCAGCCACAGAGATAATCTGATTCAAGAGTCATCTACCTCTCTCTCTGATTCTCTTTTTTCTTTTCTTAAGCATTTTTCGTTTTTTTTTTTTATTTTTGGTAGAAAGATTTATGACCCAGAGATTCTAACATGTTTAGATGTAACATATAATCACAGCAATTTAGTAGTAAATTTGGATAAAAACAGTGACTGATGTTGTTTACGTCTCTTTTCCTTATCTTTGACCTTCACATAAATTTTATTTTGTGGCAAGAAAAGATTTTCAATTTCAATTATATACATGTGATACAGAGGATACTTAGAATTTACATAAATTTACAAGAGTGATTAGTTTCTTCTGATAGTTGTTGTTGGTTCACTTCAGAAAATAAACAAACCAAAGGGATTCCAAAAGCTGGCCACATAGAAGAGCATTGAAGACTCTTTTGTCCGACCTTAGCTTGGAAAGCTTTATTTACAGTTTTTTCTGCAAATAATCCGAAGACGAGCATAGTTTTTATATATACAAAGAAGACTGGGACTTTGTCTGAGACCAGAAGAAATCGATCTATGTACAGAATTTGTGAATTTGCCCTTCTGACAAATAACTTTATTCAGGACGGAAGTTGACTAGGTTTGGCAGATCGGTCGCCTGAAGCTTCCTGATGTCGTTGGCAGAGACCTTGCACGACTCCAAGGTCAGAGATCTCAGGTTCTTCAAAGGCTTTAGGTGACGTAGTCCTGAGTTTGATACTCGAGAGTTTGAGACGTTTAGAGAGACCAATCCGGTCAATCCTGCGGTTTTTATGAGATCATGATTCAGGTTTCAGGTACATATATATGACTTGTCTGGTTAAATCAAGAATTGTATTTTTTTTTTTACCAGAAATCAACTCCAGCGTTTTGTCTGTGAGATTGGAATTTTGTGATAGATTGAGCAGTGTGAGGGATGGAAGATCTTTTATGTTCTTGACACCAGCATCAGTTAATCCACCTCCACATATTTCAAGTGACTGCAGTTTCTTTAGGTCTGTATCAAAAGAAAACCAACAAAAATGTTTAGGAAGCAGAAGATGGGTGTCTAGTATTTGAAGAGAAGCAATGAAAACTTACTTCGTAGATGATTTGTTCCTGAATCTGTGATGCGAGCACCGAAGAGATCAAGGTGAGTCAATCCAGTCAAACCTAGAACAAAAACAAAAGGGACAGTTTGGCTTTAAACTCAGAGGAACCTGTAACCGCATCAGGCAAAAGGCAAATAGCTTGTTGACAGTCGCAGTTTATTAACTGAAGCGAGAAGCATTGAAATGACTTACTTGTAAGCGCGGAAAGCCCAGCATCAGTAACATGACGAGCATCCAGATTCAGCGTTCGAAGAGATGTCAAACCAGACAATTTCCTTAAACCGCTATCGGTTACAACAGTGAATGACAAGTTTATGCTCTCCAGGTTTGACAGACCTATATGGTAACATAAAAATGTGTTAATCAACACTGACGTAGAGATTATCTGCATGAGAGTATACCAAAGAACACAAAAGATACAAAATGGAGAGGAATATGTTTGACCAGAGAGATGGCGAAGCCCATGGCTTCCTACTTCGGTATCAGACAACTCCAGAGATTTTAACCCAAGCATACCTAAAACCACATGAGTACATTATGTGAATATCGGATAATCCGTGAAAAGAGCAAGAAACGCAAGTAGCAATCACCTGATAAATGTACCAGTCCTTCGTCACCAATTCTACAAGAATCCAAGTTCAAGCTCTCCAACTTTGTCAAACCTGAAGGTATTTTATAGCAGTTTAGCAGTCATATCTCAGACACCAAGATATGGTGAAGAGAGATGAAAAAAGACAAAATTAGGAACATAGTAAGAAAGTGAGACAACCTCTCAGGTGGACCAAGCATGAGTTTGTAATGTTGTTCATTCCCAAGTTTAAGATCTTCAAATTAATTAAATCTGCAGAGAAGCGTGAGACAGAGAATTGCAGAGTTTTTCGGAAAGCAAAACGAGCATTGTCAACTGCGAGGAAGTCAGGTAACACTCACCAGAAAACTTTTCACACCCACTGTCTGAAAGATTGCATCTATTGAGGTTCAAAAACATCAAACCTTTAAGAGCTACAGACAACAGACGAAAAACTTGTATGAGTTCATCTGGCAGAAAGGTGTATTGTCCAAAAAGTATCATACATCTAACTGACTGGACAATCACGGAGACACTAAAAAGCTTGCGAAAAACCCATAAGGATGGATACAGACCTGTGAGTGTGTCCAAGCATGCAGCAGTAACATGACGGCACCCTTCCAAGTTTAATAAATTAAGCTTGTTTAGACCTGAAGCAAGAAAGTGGAACAAATGAATTTTCAAAGGATAAGGTGCTTAAATGATCCAACTACGGGTGCTCGAGAAGATCTGAGACAAATGGTGAAAATAGGAGAAAGATAACCAAAACCTTCCAACTTAAATACCTTTAAGGTAGCTGACACCAAAATCGGTAATCTTACTGCAGCAAATCTGTAAGCTCCTCAGATTTGTAAGTTCTGAAGCAAAAAGGAGTAAGCACATCTACTGGGCAAAGTTCAGAAAATCTGTGAAGGAGTCGCATGTTTCTTGCTACCTGAGATAGGCTCCATGTCTGCATCAGTTATGCAGTTACACCACTTTATGTTTAAGGACTCCAATTTGGTCAAATCTGGAAAAGGCAGAAAATTGCAGAGAAGCTCAAGAGGATGAAGACACTTGGTCAGGTGGAAAATTAGCACGCAAAATTGATATAGCATATTCCAAGTCAAACGCCAACCAATACCTTATACCATATCTAAAAAGGCTTCAAAACAAATTGAATAGTAAACTACCTTGCTTTGGATCGATCCATCAGTGTGCACATAACATGTAGAGCTCTCAATAACATGAGATGCCAGAAAACAGGAAACAATCTCAAGTAATGAAATTAAAACATGTAGCTCTACATACCTCGCAGGTGAACGAGCCCACCGTGAATACCAGGACACTTCTCAAGATCTAGTTTCTTCATGTTAACCAAGTTGGAAAAAGCACGCATGCCTTGTGCAGTGATTGCACCATTTCTTCTGAAGCTCAGGCTTGTCAAATTTGAGAGGCCTGAAATTGTTTGTCGATAGTTATCATTCGACTGGAATCAAATCCATCAAACAAGTGCATCAGGTATAACTCTATTGGAGTAACTATCCTTTAGGAAACATCCACATTCAAAGTACATGGAAAACTTTGATAAGCAAAATAGAGAAATAAAAAACAGTATGACACATTGCTTCAAACAAATCAACTAGAAATAACTGAAAAAGAGCAAAGATTACCGCTTAGATGCTCCAGCCCGCGGTTTGATATCTGGTCACAGAAATTAAAGTTTAAGGATTCCAGGTTTTTGCAACCTTTTAAAGAAACCAGCCCAGAGTCTGTGATATCAGACCCCGAAAAATCAACAGAAAGTAACGATGTACTTTGCGAGGAGATGACATCCATCCAGTCATCATTAACTCCAGGGTATTCTCCCAAGTAAAGATCCTGTTTTCACAAATCGTGAGTCCACTACACTAACAGGACATGAACATGAAGGGGAACCGTAACCAGAGAAACACCAAGGACTTTACCTGGATAGCACAGTCCCGAAATGCCTCAAGAGACTTTAAAGTTATTCGCTGAGAATACACCAATTCATCAAAAATCTGCTGACTTATATCTCTGGGTAGGTGAGAGAATGTGGTATATCTATCTACGTCCTGAGAGTGTGATGCGACAAATTCCAAACACTTGGTTAGCGGATAACAAACCAAAGTTACAGCCTGGCTAGTGTCAAACAATATACCTCCTGTATCTTGCGGATACAGAGCTCCAAAAGCGATGGGCATTCTCCATTTCTCCGTTTAACATCCGAACCGGACCTAGAGAGCGAAGTGGCCAACCATTTCGAACTTGAACTCTTGCTATATTTTCCAGAGGCACCTCTGTTTAAAATATCCTCAACTTGTTGTTGATCTCTCTTCCTTGAGCAAGCTCCTCCCATGATGAAGTGACCCAAAATCATCAATCTTTTTCAGAGACTGAAACAGAGCATGAAAATGATCCCTCGCTCACGTCAAAATTACCTCACAAAACTTTCCTTAGCCTCCATAAATGAAAAACACATGATTTTTTTCTTTGGATTTTGCGGGTTATTATTATACATCCAAAAGAGACAATTAGAAAAACTCCTTGAATACGATGCAGTGGCTCTAACTCACATCAATTGAACAGAAACAAGCACAAGCAATGATAGAACATAAGAGATAAGTGTGAATTGACACTACACGAAGCGTTTAAATTCCCACCAGTAAAACCCAGAAAACCCAAAGAAAAACTAATTCAAACACAATCGCATAAAAGTAAAAGAGACTAGCAGCTAAAGATCAAAAGAAGAGTAAGGGACGCAGTATAAAGGGAGCTGTTCACCAGGAAACACTTGTACTAGATGTCTAGATGATCCTCCCACGAAACCAACAGGAAAAGCCGATACATACCTAATCATTGCGGCGATCGATCGAGCTTATTTTTCCTGGAGAAGTTTTCTGGGGGTTTAACAGTGATCAAACCTTTTTTGTTGTGATTTTGAGGAGAAGGTGAGGAAGAAAGAGAGGAGGAGTATAGAAATGTGCAAAGTGGCCGTGAGCCGAGCCTGGTTCTGAACCTGCAATCGTATGACACGTGTAAGCTGAATCAGCCTTAGAGTGGTACGGAGTTAGGTTTGGGACAATCAAATTCGTTTTGAGATAAGATTAGAACAATAAAAGAAGGTCGCGGGTCCCACCACCAGTGGACCCCGCCTGAATAATTTCAACAGTTTTTTAATTTTATGTTGATTGATCTTATTGAGAAAAATATCCACCTAAAACTTAATCAATAGACAACAAAAAAAAAATCAAATTAAATACACAGAACACTGTACTTCGAATTTGTGTATCTAAAAATCCACGTATCTACTCATGACTATGCTTTTCTTCACGTCTTATCTAATATTTTGATCACGCAAGGAAATATTCTGATTAAAATGTTTTGTAACAACATCTTTATGGCTACATGAATATCTTATGATTCGCTCTTTTGGTATGTAGCCATATGTACGTTAGAAGTTAAAAATTTGCGGACTAGCATTTTCTTGAGAGGTGCTCGATTTTCTCGTTTGGTCTTTCTTTTTTAATTTAAAGTTTAGTAACTGGCGATTCACATTTCATCTGAAAGTGTATCTGAAATTAAAGTATAGTAAATGATATTAATAATATTTTTTTTCAAAAAAGAAGAAGTGATTTTGATATTTTTAAAATAGTAAAACTTGTTCAGACAAAAAAACAAATAGTAAGATTTTAAACAAAAAAAAAAACAAATTGTAAGATTGTTCAGACAAAAAGAAAAATAGTAATCTTGCAAAAACGTGGGAAAACCCGTGTCAATCTCGACCGTTGGATCCAACCGAAACAGTAAAAAACATAAAAACGTAAAATCTCAAAACTTACAAAGACAGAGTAAAATGTATATTGATGATGTCTGATTTTCAGGCTACACCTTAAACCCTAACAACAATGGCGACGCTTTTACGACTCGACGTAGCCCCTACTTTTCTTGCTTTCAACGGCACCCGTGCTCATACGGCGTTAAACCATCGGTTTGCTTCTGCCAGGCGCAGGAGAGCCACAGTTTCCGTCAGAACGAAGCTGTCGCCGTCTTATTCCGCGGCGGTTTACTCTGAAACCCGTCGGAGATTCAACTTCGCCTTCGCCTCTGCTTCCTCGCTGGCGGTTGTGGATACCGAAGAAGATTCCTTCGATGTTTCCACTGAGATTACGCCCGACAATCGAATCCCGGCCACTATAATTACGGGGTTCCTGGGTTCTGGTAAGGTGAGTCTTCTTTGTTTAATTCTCAATCTAGCTTAATTTAATGCTTAGTTTTTAAGTGAGCAAAAAAGCTGATTTTTTTTCATGTGTTATGCTTTCCCGGGTGACCAGACGACATTGCTAAATCATATATTGACGGGAAATCATGGGAAGCGCATAGCCGTGATCGAGAATGAGGTATTGTATTAATCTCTGTCTGTCTTGAAGAGAGATTGGTTTTTGGAAAGTTATGATTTTTCTAATTCGTGCTAAATGTGAATTTCTTTCTCAGTTTGGTGAAGTCGACATTGATGGATCGCTTGTGGCAGCTAAAACCGCGGGAGCAGAGGATATAATGATGCTTAACAATGGCTGTCTGTGTTGTACAGTCAGGGGTGATCTTGTGAGGATGATTTCTGATTTGGTCAAGACGAAGAAAGGAAAGTTCGACCATATAGTCATTGAGACAACAGGTCCGGAATTTTTTTATAAAAAATCCACTCCTTTTGTCTTTTATTTCAGTTGAATTAAGCTCTGGAGCTACATGTTTCTTTAGGAACCATTACTATTTTCATGAAGATTTTTTTTTGAGCTGAGTAATGAATGTGTTATGTATGTATTTCTCTTTTCAGGATTGGCCAATCCAGCCCCGATTATTCAAACTTTTTATGCTGAGGATGAAATCTTCAATGATGTGAAACTCGACGGGGTGGTCACCCTGGTTGATGCTAAACATGCTCGTTTGCATCTAGATGAGGTCAAACCCGAAGGCTATGTCAATGAGGCGGTTGAACAAATAGCTTACGCCGATCGCATCATAGTTAACAAGGTATGTGAAGTTCTGATTACCATCACCATTAAAGAAAAATTGGATGCTTGTAGTAGAAAAACGTCTCGATGGTCTTCTATGTATTGTTCTTCAGTGTTTGTACTTTGTTGCAGACTGATCTTGTTGGTGAGCCAGAACTAGGTTCAGTGATGCAGCGGATAAAGGTATTTTCTGTTTCTTCTTTCTCTTTGAACTTCTAATTTATTCTCTTTGCCCTGCATTAATGCTTATGCTCTGGTTGTTTTCAGACCATAAACAGCATGGCTCACATGAAGCGGACAAAGTATGGGAAGGTTGACTTGGATTATGTTCTTGGAATTGGAGGTTTTGATCTAGAAAGGTCTGGTTTTATTCTACGTCTTACTAATATCTCATTACGAGTCATTTCCAACAACTTCTGCCGACGTAGCTCTGTGCAATCGGTTTAAGTGTATTGGTTTAACAGGGCTAATTTTGTTACTCTGGTTTATTGCTCGGTGGTGATTAACTGTTTTAAGTTTCCAGAATTGAGAGCTCTGTGAATGAAGAAGACAAGGAAGAGCACCAGTGTCACGATGATCATCACCATGACCATGACCATGACTGCCATGATCACCACAAGGAGCATGATCATGAACACGGTATGTTATCTAATTACCAAAGTAGGGTCTTGTAACTTCATATCGATCGCCTACATGCACTGATTAGTTTGCTTCTGAAACTGCAGAGCATCACCATTCTCATGATCACACCCATGACCCTGGTGTTGCTTCAGTCAGTATAGTTTGCGAAGGAGACTTAGACCTCGAGAAGGTGTAGCACCGCAAGTCTTGTTTTAGTTCTAGATTTGCGATTGATTACCTGCATCATCTAACCTCAGTATTGACAATGGATCAGGCTAACATGTGGCTTGGGGCACTATTGTACCAACGCAGCGAGGATATCTATAGAATGAAAGGTATCCTCTCCGTCCAAGATATGGAGGAGAGATTCGTGTTTCAGGTGACCTGTCTGTTTATCATTGTATTCTATTATTTCGACTGGAGCTTAAAATGCATCCAAGTTTTTTGAGGTAGGGAATACTGTCTGACGTCTGTGGGGTTTTTGATTGTTGGGACAGGGAGTTCATGAAATATTTGAAGGATCGCCAGACCGGTTGTGGAGAAAAGATGAAACAAGAATCAACAAGATCGTTTTCATTGGCAAGAGTTTGAACCGGGAGGAGTTAGAGATGGGTTTCAGAGCTTGCTTGATTTGATTATTTTTTAAAAAAAATAAACATCATTCCAAGTTCTATCAGTTAGTCAATACATTGAAGACTTTTTCTTTCCATATATGTAAAACATTGAGACTAACTAGTTAGTAACTACAGAAACCTGAATAATGTCAACTCGCTCTTCATTAAAGCTTTCACAATACAAAGAGTGAATCCCTTTCTGCCATAACACAAAAAAGGCTTAAAACTTGTCCAATATGTGTTATATGTAGAAAATAGAAAGCCAACTTTTAAGGAATCTGGACCAACATTTAGCTGATCAAAAATCAGTGCTTCACCCTCAAGAAGACTGAGTTTACGATGCTCTTTCCTCTACGCCCAAGGACTTTCACGCCTCGTCGATGATGATGACATATCGGCATACACCCGAAGATGTGTATATATATTTTGACAAGTATTGGCAAGACAGTGATATAGAAGAGTTTAAATTCGAAAGGATTTCTTTATCTTTTGAACAAAATATCGATTCACTTTTACAATCAGATATGTTTCTTTCCCGTCTGTGCTCTCTTATAACTGAAAATGAAAATGTATGGACTCCATTGATACATTAGTCTGAAAATTCCCCAAACATAGGTTCCAAAAAAAAAAAAAACACCCAAACATAGAGAGCAAATGATCAAATCCCTTTTATTTTTTTCACACTCGAGTATTTCCAAAATGTCATAACTTTTGCTTTTATTCCGAATCTAACATAATCCACCTTACACCAAAAAGTTGTGATTTTTAAGATGATGATGATATCTCTTTCATCGGAACAACACCACCATCGTTGAGCATTTTCTGCTCTGTTTTCTTAGACGAGGGAGCCTCCCCACCAAACATTTGCTTCCTGTAAACCTGATGCAATCTCCCAAACAGCTCCTTCTTGATGGATTCAAAGGCCATGTCTAGCCGTTCCAACTGTTCAAGAGCATTCTGGTTATACATGAACAGACCATAGTAAAGCTCGAAGCTATCACTCGATGTGTTCTCCACCAAATCCAGCAACGTCTCATACCCTTTGGTGTTGATCGGCGACGATTCAACTCCGAATTTCTCCAAAACCCTTCCCATGGTGTGCGTCACGAACTGCGACCCAGCTGCGTGCTTGTCGTGCTCCTCGCAGCTCATCTCCACCATCCTACAACCTTCGTTCTCGAAAACCCTCAGAAACTTCTCACACCTCTCGTTTCTAGAAGCTTCGTCTCCGATTCTCACCTTGTCATAGACAAAGGGCAATCCCGACCAGGAATGCTTCCCGCTCTCTGGTCCGAACATAGGGTGAGTGCAAAGAATGTCGAATTCCTTTGGGAGGTATTTGAGGAAGAGGGTTCTCGGGAATTCCTTGACGGAGAGAACATCGACGAAGAGCGTGCTACGACGGAGACGTTGGAATGGGAACGATCGGAGGACGGATTCTGTGGAGAGGATTGAGGTACAGAGGAGGACGACGTCGGGATGCTGTTCGCAGAGATCGTGAGGGTTATCGAAGAAACGAGCTCCGATTGAGGAGGCGGCGTCGGAGTAATCGGAGCGGGAGTGGGTGATTAGGTCGTGGCCGTGTCGAATTAGGGTTTTTGAGAGGAATTGACCGAAATTGCCGAAACCCAAGACGGCGATTTTGAGAGCAGAGGATCTACGGTACTCGGATTTGAGTTGGGTCTCGTAGTCGAAGATCTGGGCAGCGTCGATGGCTCGAATGCGGAGGGATCTCGGCGGAGAAACGAGGAATGCCGGTGAATTCCGCCGGGGATTGGGTGGAGAAAAGAGGGGTTTCGTCGGTGAAAAATGGAGCAACATTGTGTGGTGGAGAAAGATTATTGTTATATTGGGGACTGATTACGCAAAGGCCCCCTTAGCTCTCTGGAGCTGAGTGAATCTGTGAGAATGGAGGAGGAAGAAGAAGATGACGAGAAGCAATATGAAGAAGAAAAGAAGAAGAAGATACGAGGCTCCAACTAAAGAATCAGAAACTGATGAATTTCATTATAAAAACGTGATGATGAAAGACACCACAACCACAAGGACCATAAAGGAAATGAAAAATGAGGTCAAAATCAAAATTCTTTTGTTTAAGGAAAACTCGCAACTACACGATGTCACGATCCTTTATGTTTTAATTTATCAACATATGATTCTGCAGAACTTTTTAATTGTTTAATTTTGAACTGTTACCCTAAGACTAAGTCTTATTGATTTTGATTGCTCGTTTTGTTGTTCCTAGATGTTATAAACATAATTTGTATCATAACCAGAAGTGATTTAACAAAAAAAAATTAAAAAAAAAAAATCATAAACCAGAAGTAATTCGGAAAAAACTTTTATCAGAGTAGAGTTTTTACTTGTCCGTAATTTTTACCATTTATTTTGATTTGCTACTTTGATCTCTTCTACATATTAATAAGAAATTTTTCAAAAAGGAAATTTTATTTGTTGATAGTGATCAAAATTTTGGTTGCCTTTAATGTATTTTTAGGGAAATGACGTTAGAATAATGACGACAGTGTTTTGTTTTTGCTCGTAAATATACAATAAAAAGCATATAATAAAACTTCCCAAACTTTACTCTATATGTGGCATTTTTTTTGTCGGTAAAACTAAAAAGTAGCGTGGCGTGTTTCACCGCTTTCACGTATGAGACAAAAACAACCTATGAATGGGAGACTTTTTCCGTCTCCTTCATTCTACATATTTTGGGTAATTGATACTTTCCTCGTTTTTCATAGAGAAACTCTACTTTTCGAGTATTTTACATAACAACCCCTCATAAACATTATAATCAGAAAAGCCCCCTCAAATTCTCTTTCTTTTGATCATTCTCCTTCAGGACGGAGGAAGACGAAAGACTGAACCTTTCTACCCTTCTTCCCAACAGAAAATGGCAGGGTCAATCTCGACCTCGTGGTTGTTATCGTCTCCTTCGAATTCGAAATCGGTTTCGAGCTCAGTCTCTTTCTCTTTCCTGGCCACCTTGAAACCATTCCGGTATTATCCATTTCAATCACGGAGCTCAGATCGGATTTCATCGAGATCTCCGTTGCCCTCAATTCTGATCCAAGCTGGAATCCGCGAGTTACGAGAACGAATCGACAGTGTGAAGAACACACAGAAGATAACCGAGGCAATGAAACTGGTGGCGGCGGCTAGGGTTCGTCGAGCTCAAGAAGCAGTCATCAATTGTAGACCTTTCACCGAAACCCTTGTCGGGATTCTCCACTCGATTAACCAATGCGCTCAATTGGAAGACATCGATTTTCCTCTGAGCGTCGTTAGACCCGTGAAGAGAGTTGCCTTGGTTGTTGTGACTGGTGATAAAGGCTTGTGTGGTGGTTTCAACAATGCAGTGATCAAGAAGGCTAATTTACGGGTTCAAGAGTTGAAGCAGAGAGGAGTAGACTGTGTTGTGATAAGCGTAGGTAAGAAAGGTAATGCTTATTTTAGTCGAAGAGATGATATCGATGTGGATAAATGTATTCAAGGAGGAGGGGTTTTTCCAACGGCAAAAGAAGCTCAAGTCATTGCAGATGATGTGTTTTCGTTGTTTGTGAGCGAGGAGGTGGATAAAGTTGAGCTTGTTTACACAAAGTTTGTGTCTTTGGTGAAATCTGATCCTGTGATCCACACTCTGTTGCCTTTGTCGATGAAAGGGGAGTCTTGTGATGTGAAAGGAGAGTGTGTTGATGCTATGGAGGATGAGATGTTTAGGCTAACGAGCAAAGACGGGAAGCTAGCTGTGGAAAGGACGAAGCTTGAAACTGAGAAACCTGAGATTTCACCATTGATGCAGTTTGAGCAAGACCCTGTTCAGATTCTCGATGCAATGATGCCTTTGTATTTGAACAGTCAGATTCTAAGAGCACTGCAGGAATCTTTAGCGAGTGAGCTAGCGTCAAGGATGAGCGCGATGAGTAATGCGACTGATAATGCAGTAGAACTGAGAAAGAATCTGACGGTGGCTTACAATCGGCAGAGACAGGCTAAGATCACCGGAGAGTTGCTGGAGATAGTGGCTGGAGCCGAGGCTCTTCGTGGGTCTTAGTTAGAAACTGAAGTTGTGTTTGTCCATTTATTGTTGTTTTTGTAATGTCATGAAAGAATTAACAGATTATGACAGAGGTTTTACTCAATACGGTATCACTCTCATTAAGCCGACAAAAGACTGATAATGAATTCCATTTGTCTCGAAGAAGACAAACAATTTAAAAAAACAAGCTGAGCAGAAGTAACGGCAAAATACGTCTCAAGTACTTGGTGGATTTCTAAACTCTAGACAACACAAAAAGGAGATAAAGAGAGTGAAAACATCATTTGGTTGGTTCTTTAAATGAGCCCCACAACAAAAAAAAAGTTTTTTTTAACCACCTACGCAAAACGAAAATAAGAATGGTAAAAAAGAGAGTTTTGAATCGATCTCCATCATCATCTTCTTCTTCATCATCATCATCATCGTCATCTTCCTCTTCACTCAGATTTGTGTTTAAAGGTACTTGAAAAGGATACCACCGTGGGTGGCAAAGAAGGGAGCAAAGACAAGAGACTCAACAGCCATGAGCTTGATCAGGATGTTCAACGAAGGTCCTGAAGTATCCTTCAATGGGTCTCCAATGGTGTCTCCAATAACAGCTGCCTTGTGTGGCTCGGAACCCTTTGGCCCAAGGCTCTTTGCGTGCTCTGATACACCCGCCTGCAAATAACACAGCAATTGTTAGGGATTTGATTTCATCTCTTAAAACGGTTTGTCTCGATAAGCTGATTAGAAATATATATACCTCAATGTATTTCTTGGCATTGTCCCAGGCACCACCAGTGTTAGATGCAGAAATGGCAATCTGTTTATATGAAACAAGAAGGTGGATGAGCAGATAGTTTAAGAATAGCCAAGTTATACACGAGAACTGAGAAAAAAAATTATACCTGAACACCAGAAACAAGAGAGCCGGCGAGAACACCAGAGAGGGTCTCAACCCCAAAGAAGAATCCAACTATGAGAGGTGTGAGCATGACGAGGCAACCAGGAGGAATCATTTCCTTGATGGAAGCATCGGTGGAGATCTTGACGCATGTGGCATAGTCTGGTTTTGCGGTACCTTCCATGAGTCCAGGGATGGTGTTGAACTGCCTGCGGACTTCTTCAACCATCTTAAGAGCTGCACTTCCCACACTCTTCATTGTCATGGCTGAGAACCAGTAAGGAAGCATGGCACCAACAAGCAGTCCAATGATAACCTTAGGGGTCAAAACATCCACGGTGTGGACACCTGCACGGCTCACAAAGGCACCAAACAGAGCCAAGGAGACTAGAGCAGCAGAACCAATGGCAAATCCCTGTACAAAACAGACCAGAATTAAAAGTCATATTACATCAAAAGCAAAGGCAACCTGAGGGTATGATTAAACACGCAACTAAGTTGCAGTAAATACCTTTCCAATAGCGGCAGTGGTGTTTCCAGCTGCATCAAGAGCATCGGTTCTTTCACGGATGCGGTGGCTCATTCCAGCCATTTCAGCAATACCACCAGCATTGTCACTGATGGGACCGTAAGCATCAATTGCCAAACCAGTGGCGATGGTACTGAGCATGCCTAGAGCAGCAACAGCAACACCATACATAGCAGCAAAGCTGAAGCTCACGAATATACTGGCAGCAATGGCAAAGATTGGAATAATGACGGATTTGTAACCAAGGGCCAGTCCGAATATAACATTGGTGGCTGCACCAGTTCTGCATGAATCTGCAACACCTTGCACGGGGCTGCAAGAACACCGGGACATTAGAGTTTGTCATACTAACTAACTGGAAGAAAATATAGTAATCAAATATGGTGAAAGTAGTTTCTTACCTGTAGGCGTTGCTAGTGTAGTATTCAGTGACAAAACCAATAATGAGTCCAGCCCAAAGACCAACACAGACACACAGGAATAGCTGCCTGGAATACAAAATTGTTCAGCAGAATCAGAATAATGCACCGTAATAGAGAGGCTTAAATCCAGAAGTGCAGAAAGAAAGGACAAAAAAGCAACCATACAGTTTATTTGCAAAGAAGAAGGGTCTTACCAGTTCTTCACGACTTTTTGTGTTCCAAAGTTGAAGATGGTAAAGGAAGACGGCAAGCCAACCCATGACACAATAGCAATTCCAACAGTCATGATGACAGTAGAGATGATGAGCTGATTCTTCAACGCAGGCTCAATCTCCTTAACAGCCTTAATCTCAAAGAAATCGGTGGCGAAGAGAGTTGTGATCAAACAAACCAAGATACCCATTGAGCTGATGAGCAATGGGTAGAGCATGGCAGTGAAGTCATGGTTGATTCCAAAGGAAGAGATCGAAGCGACAACGAGAGCGGCACATGATGCTTCAGCATACGACCCAAAGAGGTCAGATCCCATACCAGCAATGTCACCAACATTGTCACCCACATTATCAGCAATGACCTGTAACATAACGTTCAAAATTAACTCCAAAAATGGAAAAAAAGGAGAAGCAAAAGCAGTGTCTTATAACATACACAGTTAAAAGATGTACTTACAGCTGGGTTCCTTGGATCGTCTTCAGGAATATTCCTCTCAATTTTACCGACAAGGTCAGCACCCACATCAGCTGCTTTAGTGTAGATCCCACCACCAACACGGCCAAAGAGAGCCATGGAAGACCCACCAAGCCCGTAGCCAGTGATAGCCTCAAAAAGACCTTCCCAATCATCTCCGTAATAGATCTTGAACACATTGATGGTGATGTATAGCACCAAAAGACCACTTGCAGCAAGAAGGAAACCCATCACAGCACCGGACCTGAACGCAACAATGAACGCCTTTCCGACACCTTTCCTTGCTTCCAAGGTGGTTCTAGCGTTGGCGTAGGTGGCAATCTTCATCCCAAGAAAACCAGAGAGAACGGAGGTGACTGCACCAAGCACGAAAGCAACCGTGCTGAAAGCTGCGGTGGCCAATGCAGGCTTGCAAGTTTTGGTATCGTCGTAAGTGCAAGGCTTGTTCTTTGTGCTGAATCCCTCGACAGAGCCGAGGAAAACAAAGATGATAGCAGCAAAGAAAACCATGAAGACACCAACATATTTGTACTCGGTGAACAAAAATGAAGTTGCACCTGTTCCCACACACCAACCAGATCCCAAAATTATTCACTTTTTTGGACAATAATACATCACTAGGGAATCTATAAGATACTACTGACAAGTTCTCTAACATTCCAAAACATCCTTATTTCAATACAAGACAAAAATCAAAATTGAAACAGAGCCAGATCTAAGAAAAGAAGCGTGAGATCTGAATCAAGTAACACGAGATCTTACCTTCGGAAATAGCGGTCTGAATCTCGGCGCACTTGGCGACGACACTCTGCTCGTTAAGACCTTCCTCTTCCTCGATGAGGTAATCTCCGTAGCCATTTTTCCCATTGTTTGAGCCACCGGAAGACGACGACGCGCCTTGGTCGGCGGTGACTCTCACGCGAGAGACGATGAACCACTGGAAGAGCGAGAAAGCGATGCCGATCACCGCACAAACAGGCACCAGGATCTCCGTCCAGAGCTCCGGAAGAAACGCCGACGCCACCATCTCTCCTCCGAATAGAGAAAGCAGAAACCGAAGATAACGAGAGAGAGAGAGTAGAGAGAAAGGAAGGGAAGTGTTTTCGACGAGATGATGAAATGAAGGCGTAAACTCGGTGAGGATATCGTGTCGTTTTATAACACTGACTCTCCTCCTCTTGGATGCTCACATCCACAACGAAAGTTGGAATCTGGTACGGTTAGTTACACCGTTCTTTACGCTACACCCCTCGTTTCTTTTTTTTTCTTTTTTTTGATTAGAAAGCGCGTGCAGCCGACGCTCCAAATTGTCGGAAGGTATAATCTCGTTTCGTCTACCGATAGTTATCAGACACGAGGGACAAGTAACGCTCGTGTCCATCTTCACCGTCGATTTTAGGGTAAGAGACACCAACTACGTGTGCATCCATGCGCTTGTGTCCGTCCGACTGTCAGGTACACGATTAGCGCTCTTTTTGATTCGTAGTCAATTGTCTACGTGTAGAAATTAATTAGTTTTCCTTTTTTTCTCACTGGTGGAAATTAATTAATTAGGTGAATCTTATGCTTATCCATGGTATATTCGAGTGTTTATACAGTAATGGTATTCTTACCAAATCCAGTGTATATGGACTAACTAATATCATTGAATCTCAGCTCGTCATAATTTTCAATGAGGGATTCAATGTGTGTGCATACTATCAGATATGGATATGGTTAAATCATTTGATATCATTAGGATAAATACAAAGTCAAATTTTCAGTTGAAAAAAAACCGTATCTATCTTTTTAATTACAACAAACCATGTGTATTATCGTAAACACTATGAAAAAAAAATTAAAACTGTGTTTTCATTTACGTGGGATTTTATTTGGGGATATACTTTTTTGTGAAAAGATAAACTAATTATATGCATGTGCGGATTGATATCTAGCTGTGAAATAAAGATAACAATATTCGGAGAAACAAAAAAAGTTTCAGTTTTTAATCAATATTATAAAGTGCAATAAGAACTCGTTTCGTCTCTGTATAGGAATCGATTCTACAGTACTTTCGCAACTTGATTCGACGTTGTACTAAATTATTTTGGCATTTGTTCCATTAAGTTGGATTCCAAAACCTTTTTACGAGTTTATCTCTTCTTCATACGAGGGAAGCCCTGTACAAGATTTTTTTTTTTTCCGAAGGAAGCCCTGTACAAGATAAGGTGCACACTTCACGTATATAGATATTTCCTCAGACCAAGAATAAAGTAAATTGATGATTCTTCGAAAAAAAAAATTCTTTAGCAAAAAGATGGATATATAGCGGAGGCCTTTTCGAGCGGCTGTGACGTATTAATGTGTATTGAATGGTGTGCAACCCTCCAATCGGATAAATACTCTTTTGAAAAAATATCTTAATTAAAAATTTATATTGTGGATTTTTGTTAGCATTAATTAATTTCTTGTAGTATCAGTGAGTGAGTAGTGACCACTCATGCTTTATCTTCCTCCCTCTTGTTCCCTTTTTTGCAGGTTGCTAATCAATCTGGAAAATTTACCACGTAATGAAAACTAAAAAATCTTTCCTAGGTATGTGGCTGACATTAGGGACTAGAGACTATCTCTTATTATCTTTCAGTCAAGATTTAGTATTTTAGTTCCCTTAGTTATCAGTTATATAATCAATACTATATGGCATAGGTTATCCAAATGCAGAGGTGTAAACGTAGAATTCAAACCAATCCAACTAATTAAAGTAACAATAATTGAATTAAGAAAGAAGCGGATGATTTTACACGGTAACAATTCCGACTTTCCGTGACATGATTAGATGATCGTCGCTGTCGTAATTATATTGTTTTCTAATTAAGGCAATCAAAGCCTCACCAAAATTTGGTGATACCTCTATGTTTATAATCTTTTATATATTGACAAAATGCCATAAAACGGTGACCAGTACAATCTATCTTAATAAGATTCGTAGAAACTTGAAATATATGGACGAACTATTGTTCTTCATAGAAATATATTTATTTTGATAAAAGTCACGGATGGTTCATTTCTATGTTTAAAGGTAAAATGTTGAATTATTTGATTTATTGATGTGAGTTATATTTTTAAGAACATGTGGTCCTTTATTTATTCTTTTATTCATGTCAGATACTTTATTGGTATCTAGAAAACGTATAATATCTAGATGATTTTTTAAAATTATTTTTGGCGTAATGGGAGGTAGCAAATCTTGGGGAAAATCATGTATTAAAATAATAATTGTAATAAGTTATCGCTTTATCTTGAAGAGAGAAGGGAGGGATTAAGCAGTACACCAAGTGACCAAACCAAGTGACCTTGCAAGAGTTAAGGAGCGGTCCCATAATATTCCTGCGGGTAAGTGGGACCCATTGCCACGTCAAATAGATCGTGACCCTTGGATTGGTGGGTGTAATGAGTCCCTCTACGTTCCATATCCCTCTCTGTTAATAAACAATTCTCTCTGATATGGTCTCACCGACACAAGTCCAGGTAACTTTGTTTTCTCATTTGTCTCGACGGAATCATAAAATCATTATTAACTAGCTCATTTGTGTGTTGTCCAAAAAAAAAACTAGTTCATTTGTAAAAAAACAATATTTTTCTTGTTTTGCAAATATCAAAATTTACGCTTACACTCAATTTTCTATCCAAAATTAGCTAACATAAACTCAAAATGTTGTCCCTCTGTTCTTTTGTTTCGTAGTTTATCAAAGAAAGGGAAATGACAGATAATATATGGAATATTCGAGATTCGTTGGCATTTGTAGAAATCCTCGCCAAACCCATTTATTCGTTTTCTTCACATCTCGAGTCTTGACTCTGACCACTCTGCTAATCCATATGTCACACCTTGACCTCATTATCAACTTAATCAGGCCTTTATCTAACCATTTCTGGGCTTTGGCCCAAGATAACGATGGAGGAAGCAGCCATTTTTATGACAAAATCATTCTATTTGGTGTGGCTGTTAAACACTTTTGGCTACACTAACCCAACTAAGAGGATGACACTATCGCCTATGGAAATATGGCCTAATTACAATTGTATATAATGTCCACCAAAAAGGAAAAAATGTGTAGTTATGAAAAGATACATGGCTTCCAGGAACGCCTTACTAGAGATCTTATACGTGGTCTTGCTTTTGCGTGTGAGATTTGGAGCTTTCAATCTCTCCTTGCTCTTGCATGGGAAGATAAAACGTGTCTATATCATCATCGATAATCAAAGCTATTGGTCTTTCCTCACTCTTGCGCTTGTGCCTCTATAACTTTTGTAGTGGAGCTACTTGTCTCTCATTGCTCTGGTTCTGTGAGGGTGAAACGAAAATCATGTGATTCGGGAATAGTTTGTTCAGAAGCTCATTCCAAAGTTTCTTGGTCACATCGTAGAATAGCATCATAAATTCTTTAAAGCGTCCCGTTGGCAATGATTATTATCTACAAATAATGTAAATGAGATGTGGAATAGAAAGTTAAACACATGTATTCTGAAGCAGATTGTTTTGGAGTAAAATTATCAATTTTCTCAATATTTTTGTTTATGCCTTATCTAGATAGAGCTTTGGTGGATCGTTCAAAAGAGTTTTGCACAAACAGTCACTATTTTAAGGAAATAAAAAATTAGTTTATAAACACTTTCTAATTAGTTTTTGTTTTGTTGTTGCAAAAGTAGCATTTTTGATAATTTTGATCCTAAATAATACGGTGTGATTTTTGGATAAAAAAAAGTGTTAAGAACTAAAAACTTTAAAAATAAGCGACGAGAAACCGATGCAATGAATCACCCCAAAAAAAAGAAAGAGAAAAAAATGTCGTAAAATGCTTTATTCATATCAGTCTAAGATGAAATTGTTCGTATTTTAGTTCCTTACTTCATTATTTGACTTTTTTTTTATAAGAAACTCTATGTAAATAGTATATAATTAAAAAAACAAAGAAATGATTAGTGTGGGAAAACTAGATACAAATTTACCGCAAATAAGAAGTAATCAAGGTGAAGTGAAGTAATACTTAAACTTTAAACCACGTTATTTGGTCGAAAAACAGAAAAAAATTAGAAAACATGGTTAGTTGCATCGAGTCTAGCAGCATATTCAGTTATCTCACAAGTCAAAGCTTTTTTCTTGGTGCGGTCACTGGTCAGTTAGTCAAGATGAAAAGCGAAAGAAAATAGAGGAAGCTGAGTCTGGCGATCCAAACACTTTTTAAGACGATTGTAAGTTCTGAAATCTAACACGATCGAAACGGTACCAAATATTTTACACATCGATACTTTTGTCCTTTCAAGCTTAATCTTCAGTGGATCAATAGAGCAAGGACTTAGTTGGGTGACACAAAGTTGTGCAAGTTAAAAGATCAACTGCTAAATTTAGTAAAATCACACAACAAATCTTCAGAAACACACCAAAAAAAAAAGAAAAATCAATCAACAAAAAATTTACAGTCAAGCCTTATAACTTTTTCTTACATCTATAGAATATTTGTACAGTCGCACCGAAAAAAACCAACCGACCAATTATGCGTGCATTTCGTATGAACGACGTCACAAAAGATTGGAAACCCCATATTTTTTAAATCTCCAAGAAACAACCAGCTTGAACGTGACCTTCATATCTTTCAGGTGTTTCCAGCTTTACCCATCGAAAATTGCTAATATCCCAATTATACCCTACGCTTGGTTCACCGTACCGAGCCGAACCGATCACGACCAGCTTCCCGGACCTCCTTACCGCCACGTAAGACACATTGCACACGTCAGCAGGAAGATTCCCAACTTTATGCCACGTGTCATCTCTCATCACCATCAGATCACGGCGACAACAAGCGTAAAGTTCTCCGTTTTCACCGGCTGCACAGACCGGAGGCCACGTAGTCATCCCCGAAGAAAGGAAATCCTCCGCCCGTTGACTCCACTGCCACGTGGTAACGTCGAACGACTCAGCGGTTTTACTAAACCGCCCTTGTTCCTCCGTGGCGTAACCACCTATGACGTGGAATTTGCCAGCGCGGTAAATCGCCGTGCATTCGTCTCGCTCACGGCCCATATCTGGCAATAAAGCCCATCTATCTTCTGCCACGTCATACACAAGAGCTGACGTCAGTGCGTTCTTGTCTTCGTCGTGTCCACCCGCCACGAACACGTTCCGTTGAGAATCCGAAGCGCAGGCGAAGAAGGAACGTGATCCACCTGGCATGCTCGTCCCGTTTCGCCACGTGGAGGTTAAGAAGGAGAAGATGAAGACCGAATCAGAGGTCCGCCACGTGACCGGGTCAAGCCCACCGATTACAACAAGATCCGACCCGACAGAAGCTAATCTACAAAACAGAGGCAATCCGCTGGATTTACCGGGAACCGGAGGCAGCTCGATCCATAAACCGGACTCTGGTTCGAGAACAGAGATCCGGTACACGGGTGTGGGGATGGTTTTCCCGGACCCGAGTTCTTTAACCGGATCGACACGAGCCTGAGACAAGACAACAAGCTCCTGGCTATGGCCTGAAGCTTTCCGGTGTCGGAAAAAATCAGGGAGGCTGATTTCTCGCTGCCAGAGTTTGCAGACGGAGGCGATCAGAGGGAATTGCTGGTAAGAGGCGCGTAGGAGACACTCGCGGGCTACGGTTTCGGGAAGATCAGGGATAAGCTCCATTGTAATTAGAGAAATTTCAATGTTGAATAGAGAGATTTTTTTTGTGAATAATTTTTCAAGAAAAATAATATTCGCGTTAGGATATGAATGATGTGAGAGAGAAGAGTGTGGGCACTTTATAGGGATAAGTCTTCTAGAAGCTAGTCAGCTAGAAACTGAAAGTGGAATTTTTAATTCTATAATAGAACCTTTGTTTTATTTGACTTGTATTGAATACATAGGGTTGATTAATTGATTTGCTATATTGCAAAAATATGGTCAACTTGTGTATATATGATGGTAAGGCTAGAGATGTGAATATTTCTAGAAACGTAAATGTTACGTTCTTTTTAAAAAGGAAAAAAAATAAAAGTTCTACTATGTTATTTGAATTCTTTTGCTTTTAGGACTCTTTTTTTTTTGTATTTATATACACAGAACGTTGTTCGATAAGCGTATCTGAATTTTCACTGAAAGGAGAAGGTAACGGAATTCGGGAGATAGTACCGATCGGTTAATGTGCGGTTTTGGTTTATTTGATGGAGACGTTGTACCAATTGGGACATGTTGAATGATGCGATGGCCGTTGGATTTTAGATCTGCCAGCAGTTTTGTGACCAATCTGATTAGCTAAATGAAAGTCTCGTTAATTAATTTATTGTCGACTGTCTATTTTACTAATTAATTAATCCATATGTCTTTTTCTTTTGGTATATATATCGTAGATTACTCGTGTATTGAATAGAGAATTACATATAACGAAGAGAATCTGTTGACAAACTGATTGATTAATCCACTATTCACGTTTAGCGTCTTGATAATATAAGTTTGGACTGTCTAAATAATTAATGAATCTTCAAGTAACGTGTTGATGAGAAGGTTCTATCACATCTGTAGCTTCTACGTTGTAGCTTAGATGGAGTATTAATTTAGCTGAGTAGTGGTGAATTATAGTAATACATATAAAATGTAGATGGTATGTAGAGATATCTAAAATCAATGCTATATTATTTATTTTGTTTCACAGAAAATCAATGCTATATTATCACATAATAAAAATGAAAAGTCAGAATATGGTAGTTAAAATATTCGAGATGAGTTTTGTGAAGGTCTGTCCATGTGATCCCATGTGGCATAATTATTCACGAAGACATGCTAACCAATAGCCACCCAAACGGTTATTATATTTTATTGCCACAATTAATATTATATCATATCATATCAATGAACTAAGAGCAAGGTTTTGAAGAGTTTATGACATAAATTCTAAAACAAAATACAATAAAAAAATAAGAAAAAGAGTAGGGGTTCATGGCCCAGGTTTTTTCCGACAAACTTGAAGGACAGTCTCTTCACACGTGGCGCATCATAATTAATCTAAAAATAATTTTCGAATTTAAAAAAAAATATATATATATTATTATATGCTAGTAAAACCCCTTTCTTTAGAGATTTACTGATAGACATGTTCTAAAATGATTAATTGGTTATTGGACTGGAACCTAAAAGTTAATGGTTTGTACTTCATATTATTATTGTGTTATATATAATGAGGTTTTGAATCTGGAAATATACATGTGTGAATTGTAAATAATAAATGAAAGAAAAAGACTGTGATTATTTGATTCAATTAAGGATTTAATAGTTATTTAAGTTATTAATTAGTTCGAGTTGTAACTTTCTATGGATTTTAAGTGCAAATTTTCTAGTATATTGGGACAACAATTCAGAAAATTAGAAGCTCATAACAAAAAAGAATATACATACATGTTTACATATAACATCATTACCATTTAACTAGTGTACGTTTTTCGTGGTGACCCCAATCCTGCACCTATGAAAACAATTTTTTTTGTCCTGTCCGAACGTATAAAACTATAAAACTATACTTTAACAAAAAAAATATATAATTAAAGCTATATTTTTCATAAACGACACACTAATACAAAAATAATACTGCGTTTGATTGGGTCGAATTGAAAACGAGTCACACATATTAAAAGACGATAACACAAATTTCAGAAGGTACACTAAGGCGACTTTAAAGAGGCAATCTCTTTCTCTTGTCGCTGTCATTGACAATGTTTTTTGTTTTTTGTTTTTTCTAACAATTGTCATTGATAATGTTTCAAGTAAACATTTTTTAAAAAGTTTAGTAGATGCCATTTGAATGACAAAAAAATACATATCTCATTAAAATTTTATGATATGTTCGAAAAGCAGGCGTAATTCAAACGTGTTTTGTATATATAAGATTAGCGTGTTTATTTTCTGAGCATGGGATTGTTCTAATAGACTAAGACCAAAAACGAAAATAAAATAGCTTTTTACGCCAGGAATTTTTGTTGTTATCTTTCTAGTCACCTTAGAGTTTATTTTTATTTCATATAAATGAGAATTTCCTGACAACCGTACAAATTATTTAACATAGCCCATCCAAAATATTTATATCTCGTAAGCGTACCTGGAAAACGTGTAAATATGGTATTTAGAAAACAAACGACAGCTAAAAAGATGCAAAGTCCTCTTTAATATTCGGGGGGCGTCTACTTAATTCTTTTTTCATTTCCTTCACTTTTTTTCCCTTTTTTGTTCTGCGTGTCTGTCTTTTGTTTATTTCTGTTTTCAATTAGCAAATGTATTTGCAATATATAGCAGCAATAAATAACAAGAAAATGAGATGATATTGTTTCTTTCTATTAATAATTAAATGATTAGACATATTTTGGATGTTTTCATCTTATTATTTAGCACGTTAAATATTGATATATCACATTTACAAAAAGTATCAAGTCTATTTAAATGATTTAACAAATAGTGTGTTAAATTTTACTCAACCTTTTCTCGATATCCTATTACTATTTGAGTTTTCTAATCGCAATTCGTACAATTTCCATTTACCTAAAATAAGTCTTCGACATATTGCTATCTACCTATTAACACTAATATCAAATGCCTAACTGGTACAGTGACATTAGATAACGTTAAGTTATAGTACCAATGACTAGCGCTGTCATACGGGTCGGATCCGCCCCGCCTGACCCGCTCCGCCGCGGGTTCGGATTGAAATTATCCGCCAAAAGAAGATCCGCAAAACCCACAAATTATATATTGGATACCCGCACCCGCATCTAATTAATCAAGCGGGTCTGCGGGTTTACCCGCCACATATAAAAATTCAAAAAAAAAAAACTGAAAAATCATACATGACTGAAACATAAGTTTTAAATGGAAATAAACATAAGTGATTAAGTTACAATACAGCATAAGTTAAACATAAGTTCTTTTTCTCCAAACAGTATTCAAACTTAAGCAAAAACAAATTTTAAAGAGGTGAAAACAGAATTCAAACTAAAGCAAAAACAAACTTCAAAGAGGTGAAAAGGAATCTCTTCTCTTCTTATAGTCATTTTTGTATTTCGTCTTTTTTGTTGCTCTTTGATGGAGTTTCTCACTTCACCTATAATGGATTTGGTAAATATACAAGTTAGTAAGACCTTAATGAAAAGCATAAAGTATTTAAAAAAACTAAAAAAGTAAGTTTGCAGCTAGCATAAGAACTACGTAATTCTAACAAAAGCAAAGTATTCCTTACGAAGTGGAAGCCAACGACTCTAGTGAAGGTAAGTTATCATCTTCACCATCGGATGCACCATTATCTAATTATTTCAAACAAAGTTTCAAAATTAGTATCACCATAACTATTAAAGTATAACTGAAAAATAAGACAGTGACTTACCATTGTCATATGCTTCAAAACCTCGAAGCCAATTACGAGCACATATCAAGGCTTGGACATTTCGTGGGAGAAGACAACTTCTGTATTTATTTAAGACCCGTGATCCAATGCTAAAGGAAGACTCAGATGCTACCGTTGTTATAGGTATGCTGAGAAGATCACATGCCATCCTAGATAACTCCCCAAACCGATGAGAATTTTCTTTCCAAAAACTCAAGACATCTAAAGTTGGAAACATCTCCATGTCTACTAGTGGTTCTTCCAAATACCTATCCAATGCAGATTTTCCACTAGCACTAACATTCTTTTTGCGAAAGTTGTGAAAATCCTACATCAATCCAAACAAATAATGTGTAAGATCTTTTTAGCAAAACATAAATATCTATAGAAACACTTACATTATAATTGATGACACCCTTCCCATGCGACTGAAAATTAACAACTCCAGCCACCGATGATGAACTTTCAGCTGCTGGCTTGGAATAAGATTGAAAAAGCAGTTTCAGTTTCTCTTGCACGTGCTCCATTTTTTGTTGACAAGTACTCTCATCCAGATTTGTGTAACAATACTCTAGCAGTTGTAGCTTAAATCTAGGATCACAAACAGCCGCCATTGCAAGAATCTCACTCTTGTCATGCCAATACTTGTCAAATTTTTACCTTTCATTGTCTCAACCATATTGATAATAACAGCTTCTCCACTATACTCATGTGCTTTTAGCCAAAACTCAATTTTGTACACTTGCATAAAATACAGGTTGGAGGTCGGATAAGTTGAACCTGAAATCAGGTTGGTTATCTCATCAAACGGTTGCAGGAGCTCACAGATTTGTACGCCTAGTTCCCACTCAGAATCTGTGGGAAGAGCCTTGTAACTTGGATCAATGCCTTCATAACTATCAAATGCAAAACGGTAGACAATAGCTCTATCAAGCATTTTAAATGTAGAGTTCCAGCGAGTTGGTACATCCAATGTTAAACCAGCCTTAACATCAATCCCAGCAGAATCCACACAGGTTGCAAACAACTTACCCCGAGCCTCTGAAGCTTCAACAAATTTGATACTATCTCTGATTTTTCCTAAAGCATCACCCATCACCTTTAATACTTCTTGTACAATCAGATTTAGAATATGGGCAGAGCATCTTACATGGAAGAATTCTCCACCACAGAGCAAGTCGTTTTGAATTACCAGCTGCTTCTTCAAAATGTTTGGCATGCTGTCATTGTTACTAGCATTGTCTAAGGTTAGAGAAAATACTTTTTTTTCAATTCCCCACTCTTTCCACATCTCTAAGACCTTCATTGCTAAGTCTATTCCCGTATGTGGAGGAGGCATAGCACAGAAAGACAGAATCTTATTCCTTAGCTTCCACTAACTATCAACATAATGGGCGGTCAAGCAAATATAACCTTCCACAGTTATAGCGGACCATAGGTCAGATGTGAAGGAGATTCTACCAGGAATTTCAGACAATTCTACCTTCAACTTTGACTTTTCCATCTCATAAAACTTATAAACATCTGCTGCAGCTGTATTTCTACTTATAAACTTCACATCAGCATTCAAATACTTCCAGATCAACCTAACTCTATCATATTCTACATAAGAGAAGGGGAGATCATGCTCAATTATGCACTTTGCTACCATTTCACGAAATACACCTTGACCAATCTTTCTAGATTGCAATTTCCCTTCTCCACTAACAAGCATAGCACCTACATCACCATCTCTAGGCGTTCTGATGCACACTAGTGAATGTCGGTTATAATTAGAGGTACCTTGCTTGTGTGATTCATAAGCATAGTCCTTAGTGCAGTGATTGCACTTAGCTCTGAGTTCAGAGACACCTTCACTATTGACCTTAGTGATGACAGTGAAATTATCCCACGCTGGTGAGTTTTTTTTCCTCTTGTTCTTAGTTGCTAGAGACTCCTCCGCAGGTAAACTTGATCCCTCACTAGCAGCAGTCGGATTCCTTGGCATATTACCACCATCTGCTGGATTAGCCGGATCCATTCTCAGAATCTGTTAAAAAGAAGAAAAAATTAGAAAATGAAAAGTTGAGAGTTGAGAGTTTAATCGATCTAGGGTTTTGAGAGTTGAGAGTTGAGGAGGCGGCGTGCTCTTGAGTCTTGAGAGTCTTAAATTTATAAAAATATATCCTGGTTTAATAAATCAATTCTTGGGCTGTATTATATTATAAGGCCCAGACGTTATATTTTAACACCAAAAGCGAAACAATCCAATTATAACCCAACAAAAAAATGCAATTACAATCCAATCAAAATCAAATGCGGGTATCCGCAAACCCGTTTATCTAAAAACCATCACCCGCATCCGCCCCGCATTTAACAATTCCCAACCCGCATAATCTCTAATCCACATAAGTTGAAATTAGACAACCCACACCCGTTCCGCGGCGAGTTTAACGGGGCGGGACCCGCGGTTAATGAACCAAAATGACAGCGCTACCAATGACCCAAAATTTCCTTACTCGACGAACAGATAATAAACTGTTATTGCGGATAAATAGTCATATCTCTAGAAAAAGTGCAAAACAAATCACGTGATTCACGTTCATATATATGTAAAAATGTATATATGTCTTTTATTGTATGATTTTCATGTAAAAATAATACTTATGTGTCGTATGATGTATCATGTATGATGTATGTAGTTTGTACTATGTAGGGATGTCAATGTGGCAATCCTCTTCATCTAACTTAGAGAATTACCACTTTACTTTATATCTCTTTCAAACACTAAAAGATTAGTTTCAGTAACGTAGGATGTCCTCACTCTTCACAATAAAAGAAAAACCATCATAATCGTGAGAATCCGTAAGTAACAACATTTTCACCGATAATATAAAATAATACAATTAATTTGAAGGAAATGGCATGTTCCATGCAACTTGGACTCGTTCTAGGGTCCACCACATCTCCAAGTTCATGACCATGAACATATCCGTATAAGCACTTGTACTGTAAGTTGTATAAGTTCATGCATTTATTTCCAAGTAAAAGCAACCATTTAAGAAAAAGAAAATAACAAATATTCGATAGTCCACTCTCCATATTAATTCTCAATGCTAATAGAAATCGGGCTTGCAAAAATAATTTTTCACCACTAGTCTTGAGTCTTGACCAATCCGTTGAATCGTTTTAAAGCAAATGAATAACGATAACTCTTGGAAATTGTGAAGCGAAATGATGAGACACACAGTGGGACAACAGGAAAGCCAAACCGGCACGGCGTCTGGCTGCAAAGGTTTGCAAAAACAACACGGCGTCTGGCGTACAATAATTGGAAATTAACAAACGATAAGGACTCTGATTGGTAACTTGCGGAATGGTGGAATTGCGTTTTTAAACACAATTCCACAGGTTTTTTGCCAATCAACAAAAATCTGCGTAATGAAAAAATACACATAAAAACGCTGACTGCGTTTTTGCTTAACAAAAATACAAAAAAAAATCATTCCGCAGAAAAGCGACTTATAAGTCGCTTAATCTATTCCGCAAGATTTTTTCCATAATTCTGCCATTCTGCAAAGTTACCAATCAAAGCCAAGGTGTCGATATATACCCCAAAGAGAAGCATCATCTATCGAGCTGGTTCTTCAGGTTAACGCAATAAACAATAAAACACACAAACACAAAAAGTGAATCATAGTGGTCATAAATAAGAAAACAAACAATTAGTAATATCACAAGCAGAGTCGTGCCTTCTCTTTTTCAAAAAAGGCATTTACCTTAGACCACAAACAAAATTTCAAAATTAAGGGTCACATCTTTTTAACAAATAGTTTAATTAGTAGGTTGAATTAACTTTTATATGTGGTTTTACCTATTATAAATATAGATTGTATGATTAAATTTTAGGATTTTAAACAAAATATCATATACTTACATCTATATACTTATATCATTATACTAATACATACATAAAATGGAATAAATGACTAAATTCTTACTTTTAAAATAGAATTTAGTTTATAATGATATATAAAATTATTAAAACAAAAGTTTTTTTTAAAAAATTTACAAATATTTAAAATTTGTCTTAGGCCTCTATAAGTCTAAGCACGGCACTGATCACAAGCATTACACTACGATCTTGTTGTTTCACAAAACTTAATAATAAAGCAGATGACAAAACAAGAAACCTAGAAAACAAACAAGTAAAACAAAAAAGAAACTATTGTATTGTAAAACACCAATGAATCTCAACGATATTTTATCAAACGATAGAGTATAATAATTTGACATATTTTTTATTTGTCGGCATATTTTGACCGCCTATTACGAATGATACTATATACTCCCTCCGTTTCACAAAGAGTGTCGTTTTAAAGTTTTATTTTTGTTTCACAAAGAGTGTCGTTTTATATTTTCAATGCAGAATTTTAAACAATATTCCAGTTTTGACCTCATTGATTTAATGTATTAATTAGAAAAAAAAGTTATTTAATGCATTAATGAAGGGCAAAATAGTATTTTTTAATAATTTTCTTAATAAGTGTAAAAAATGTCAGAATGACACTTTTTGTGAAACAGAGGGAGTAATGTATTTAAATTTAGAATACGTCACATAAAAAAAAAAATCTCTAAAACGTCGACGGTCATAATAATAAATCGTTTTATTTTTACTAGTCCAAATCGTTTAACACAACATTATATTTGGTCAGTAAGAAGATATGATATTTTTATGATTTACGTAATATTTGTTTGTACGGTCGACATCAAATCAAAATTCAAAAAGTTGTAGATATCCCGTGAATTTCATCAACTTGTATGTTGTTTTTACATCTTTCTACGATCCATTTGCATCATTATCGAATTTGCTGAGGTGTATGATATCTCTTCGATTACCAGTGAAATAAATGAATAACTAAATTATTTTGAACTTTTTGTAATACTTTTGAGCGTTTTTTTGTCTCCTTGTTTCTGTTAGTCTTGCCTGAAGTCAAGCGTAAAAGGCGGACGGCAGAATTCGAGAAAGGTCCCTCGAAACTGAGGCGTATTTACTCAGTTGGAATTCAAATACTATTCGCATAGATAATTCAAGCTTATAAAAGAAAGTAATATGGTCAGATTTTAATTTCCCAAGAAAGTAATACGTTCCTCCAAATTTATGGGTTATTGCCAATATTGGCATACTACCTAAAAAGTAAAATGGTGTACCAAAAATATAAAATTGCTACTTCTTTTAAAGGTTAGGACCATACTCAACAAGGAGATTTCAACTCAAAAATTTTTTTTTTTGTTGCGACACGATCCACGAAAAGTGGATCAAGGGCGGGATTGATATTGAGTTCAAGTAAACAAGTCTAAACAGTAGAAGCAGATAGGACATTTCGTTTTTGTTTTGGTTCTACATTTTTGTTATCGAACTACAACTAAAATTAATTCAGTCTGATTTCAACTTACTAATTAATAAAGAAAACAAAACAAAATCAAATCAAGAATGAAAGTTATTAAACTCGAATATTTATAACCTATAACCATCTTTTATTAACTTATCTACGTAGCTATACATTTGATTAGTTAGAGATTATTATATAATAAATAATAGTCAAGGCGGCTTTTAAGGGAGAGAGGTGGGGCACAAAAAGTGCCTAGAAAGAATACCAAAGACGTTGAGGCTAATCACCGTTATTACAAAGGGCAACATGACTAGTAAACATATGGAAGAAACCAACTGAAAGTTGAAACTCTCGGTTCCGTTTTTAGGAAGTCCAACACAGTTGCGGTTCGACAGAGACAGAATCACAGGTTTCGACCACCAAACTGATGGTCGTAGATAAAACTAAGCATAAACAGATTTACGATTAAAACAGAATTTGCTTTGATTACTTTCCTCCTAGCATTATGATTCATCAATACAAGGCGACTGAATCAACCAGCTCTTTGTAATCATCAGCGACAAATGATTTCACCTTATATACGCGCTTTTCATTTTCGCCCTTTTTCGCTGATGCAGTCTTTATGCCGATAACAGTAGTCAAACCTTTGAAAAACGAAGAGAAACTATGATCAGAAAAACACTCGAAAGATTAAAACCGAATGTGGTAAAAGAGAATATGTGGCTTACTCTCATGAATGCGTCCATACAAGAATCTTTCACCTCTCCAGTATTCAAGTGGTCTCGACTTAATTCTTGTACTTCGTCTGACACCAGATTCTTTTTCCCATTGAAGACCAGCACCTTAGAGAGAGGCATAAACAAAAGTTTAGCATGTTCAATCGATAGAGCTTTGAAGCATGAGTAGTCGAGTTTAGTTTCTTGGAAAGTCGATGTACCTGCAAGGCTTTTCCTACGAGAGAATAGTTTACTCTCACGTGTTAATTTTTTCGTTTGCTTCTTCTCCTCTCCCTTGTTCGATTTTATTTTGGTTTGCTTCTTTCCTCCACTTTCATGAGAAGATGTTTTCATTTTCTTGTCTCCCTCACTCTCGTCGTGCACAGTTTTGCTTCGCTTTTTCATATTGCTTTCACAAGATCCTCTGTTTCTCCGTTTATTTGTTTGTTTGTGTGAAGAGTTGTGAACCTCCTGCTGAAAAAGTTAACAAAGAAATCTCATATTCGTTTTGTTAAGTAAGCTCATACTTGACCTAGCCTAAAAAAAGCTTACACCCTATTAAAAACACACAACATCTGAAAAGAAACGAAATCCAACGATTTTCTGTTCAATGTATTATTTTTATCCTGGATTTAAAAACAAGGATCCAGCACAGAGGTCACAAAGTTCAAAACATGACCGAGTCTAACAACGTGAAGATGAATTGGCCTTGACTTGAACCGACAATGATGAAGAACTAACCTGAGCATTTTCTACTTGAAGTCCACAAGCAGTGTCAGTGTTGTTATTTTCCTCTCCATGTTGTCCTTGAATGTGCTCTGCATGTTCAAAGGATCCATCCATTGCGTTGTATTGTTCTGGAGCTCTGTTTGGAGATTTTGAGGACTCACCTATAGCAAAATAACGGCGTAATGAAAACCTTTGAGCCACAAATTTTAAGTGAACTGAGATTATTCTTGGAGAAGAATGTACTACTTAAGTTATTAGACATGTCAATTTGCTTGTTGAGTTTTTGAATTTTCAATATGGTATGCAGGTAGAAAAGATTACAATACCTTGCTGATCTGGGATGCTATCCTCTTCTACAGTAAAAGGATCCATTCTTACAACCTCTCTAGATGCAGATTCCGCCTATATCACAAACAAATTCACAAGATGTGATAAACAAGAGGTCCAGATATGTTAAGGTCCTGTACAGTCAAGGAGAAACTAACCAGGTTGTCTAATTGTTCAGTTTCTTCACTGAAATCAGCATCATTTGCTCTTCTGCCAGTGTTTCTGTTTGCTTCACTTTCACTCATGGGCAAATCTCCCTCATTTCCTTTTGTTTGCATATTTACGTTCACCTCTCGAGTGGCTGAATTTATGTTTGTGATGCTATCATCCACACAATTATCTGCGTTCCTATCTGGACTTGAAGGAGATCTATGGATGCCAGAATGAGTATCAGAACCACTTTCACAGGAACTCTTCTGCACTGAGCTGCCGAAATCGCTACCAACGTATACTGTGCCCACATTAGATGGGCATGCATTATTTATAACTTTACCAGCATCGTTGGCCATTGAAGATCTGAAACCGACATTCAAATCCTTTGCTAGATCTACCTCTCTAGACTGTTCATCTCCTGGAAGCAAACATTGTCTGTCAGGAAATGAAAAGTGATCCTCTGGTGGATTTGATGGTGATGACAGGCTATTTTTTCGTCTCGCATCACCGTTAATCCCTTTTAGCAAATTCTGTATACTTGACAGTGCAGTCCTCTGGTTTGATGGGTTCGACCTTCCAGCTGCCTTCAAGCGCGTTCTTGTAACATCTGGAAAGTCAGGCAAGACAGGGAGAGAAGGGATTTGTTTATCAATGGGCTTGATATGCAAACGTTCCAACAAAAGCTTGACACCAGCATCCCCCTCAAGCTCATCCGGAGAGCAAGCAAGCAACTCAGTCAAAACATTATTTAAGCCCTTGGCTGTGTTAACGGTTGAATCTGCAGAGCACAGTGGCTTAGGCTATCAGATTTAACAAAATGGTAGCAAACATGATACAACAAAATGGTAGCTCATGACATTCTTTTCTACTACAAGTGCTCGCTCACCATCTACTTCTCTGTCCGCTGTCGTAACATGTATAGCTGTGGTCTTCTCTAAGTTTTGTTCAGAAGGAATGGGGTTTTCCTTTTCTGACGCTTTCAGGTTGGTGAGAAAACGATCCGTATAAGTATGCTTGTATGAACCCCGTTTTCTCCTGAAATTTGAAATTGGAAGTATCAAGGGAAACAGATAAGCAAAATATGCAAATGGAACAACTCTGAAACATGCATTGAGAGAGTTGTTCGTAGTAATACCCTGGCATTTCTGGTCTGCGAGGGCGCCTTGATGGCTTGTTCTGGTGTGTATCTGTTACAAGGGTGCCACTCTGCTTATCCCATTCTCGTTTGGCAACTATTTAAAATTCAGCACAAAGAAAGCATATTTGAATGATAGTACTATAGTAAAAAGGTACGGCTATGAACATCAGAAAAAGACATAACTCACTTTTAAATCTTTCATACGCAGCAAAGTACTCTTCGGGTTTTGGATATTTACTAGGATCAAAGCTTGGTTCATTTTGAGGTGGTTGACTGCAACAAGAATATCTAAAGGCTTCAACTAACTTTGTAAAGGTATCAGATGAAGTAATGAAGAAGAAAAAAAAGTGTTATCGCTATATTAAATGAAAGGATAAGTTGCTATGTTATACTGATCTTTACCTGGTTCTAGGCTTGATAGTAAAAGGTTCTCGCTTACGCTCATATCCCGGTCTTCTTTCTCGTTTATTTGGGATAGTCTTCATCTTGGCACCTACATTCGTATTTTCTGATGCTACACTGGTTCCAATGCCTTGCTTTAAGAGTTCTGCGTTGTCATCCAAGATAGCCTTTGCCTGCTCCTGGTGCTCTTTTTGGATTTCAAAAGGCTGTGAGATGGAAGACAAGGATTTGACAGCGAATAATTTAGTTTGAGAAACTGAACTTGATATGACAAGGAAAAAACTGAAACGGAAATAACACCGACAAAGAATATAAGGAAAACTGCAGTTTGTCTTTTAAATTTCGTGCTGTAATCTCAACAACTAAAAAAACCAAGAGAAGCCTTGACCCAAGAAAAAAAGTAGGCCGAAGCCAATGTAGAGCACTCATCAATATAATTCATTAGCAGGCTATCTACTAGAGCTTATTTACTTAGCAAACATAGAGCTGTAATGCCTCCTTAAACACAGACTTGTCAAACTTTCTGGGTAATTGCTAGATATCTGCAGTTTACCACAGACTTTGAAGAGAAGCTGAAAATCAAGCATTCATCTACACGAAAAAAGAAAATAAAGAAGAAGAAGAAGCAAACATCTGGCTTTTTATCAAGTGTTTGGTAAGAGTGTTCAAACGAAAACCTAATCTCCGTCAATTGGGAAAACCCAAAGGCGGATTAGCGGAAACGAAAGCAGGATTTAAAAATTGATTTCGTACCGAATCGAATAAACCGACTCGAACACACTCTCCGCATTTACGGAGTGAGCAAACAAACCCTAGCTAATGCATTGAAATCTAAAGTATAAAGCAGATTAAGGAGGAGGAGGTTACCATAGATTCAAGGAGAGTATGGGTCTGGTGTAGATCGACTGATTGATAGAGAGGAGGAGGAAGAGGATAGGACAAGCATTTCAGCGTGCGAGGAAAAAGCGATAGACCTGAGTAAGCATGTAGGGGATCGTCCTCTAAAGTTGAACTCCGGCTCAGATCAGTCATCTGAACCTTCGGAAATTTGCCGCCGATGGGACTTCAATCAGATTCCCCAGACGCCGAGAGAGAGATCGAGACGGAGAGAGAGTGAGAGGTTATGGGTTTTGAAAATTGAAATGTTTGGGAAAGCGGGATTCAGTATCGAGCTTATCAATCAATAAAAAATCTAGGGTAATATGGGCGGGATGAAAAACGGAGACGATGGAAAAAGAAAAAGATAAATTTGGTAGGAAAAAAAAAAAGAAGAAAAATCGCGAACGGCAGGATTCGAACCTGCGCGGGCACGTCCGCTGCAATGAAAATTAAAACGACCAGGTAATTAATACATATATCTCGTTTCTTTAGGAATTAGGAGACCTAAAAAGCGGTTTAATTCGGTAATTAAAAAAAAAATTCGGTAATTAATATATCTCGTTTCTTTAGTATGACTTTAATTTTTTTGTTACTTTTTTTTTTATTTTTTATATGGACGGTTGAAAAAAACATGTTATAGCATCCTCTCTTTCAGTTTATAGTTTCAGCTTATAGTTTCAGCGAATTCATGAAAGATTTTCAGTAGATGAAACTTGGATTTATTTTAGCAAATTTGGAGAGTAGTACAACAATTCTTAAGCATTTTAACCCCACACAAAAAAGAAAGAAATGAAAACAAACAATTCTTGAGCCAATTAAAGAAAGAAGAAATCAGCATGATCCAACATTTTATCCGCAGATAAGCGTTTGCGTTCCAATGAGTTTAACTAATGGACCTAATACCTAACGTCACAGACATACAGCAACACATCGCTGCACATATTAGGTTAGGAAGCACATATCGAAGGAAGCTGAAGACAAGGAAAGTCACACATAGCCTGCAAAAAGGACAAATAATGGCGAATATTAATTATCACTTTTATTATCAGGTAGGTGAGATCTATTTTCGAGACATATAATTGTAAGTTTCGTTCCATGCTCACCCGGAGAGTGGAATGGTATGATCTAGAGATGAGTTGCCAACAAAAACCCATAAGAACACCACAGACCACCCAACGAAGAAATATTCAAGAATCATCTTCAAAATGATCATCACCGAGTTGATTCTGCAAAACCAATTAAACCCATTACTGATTTAGGTATCTGAATTCCCTTTTTTGTTAAAAATAAAAATTATAAAAAACATATACAGTTCATACCCAGTCTCTGAGGTTGCATTTTGGTAATTGCAGAAACGCCAACATAGAATAAGGACATTGGCTATACAGCCACAAGTATAAACGTTGATCCATGTTGCTTCTGTATGGTCACCTTTTGTTCCTGTCACAACTACTATGGCTGCAACAATCTGGACCAAAGTCACAACAAGCTCGCACGAATTCAAAATAAATGCAAATACATATGGTATTTGCGCAACAGTTGATGAAAAATCGTCATTGATTGTAATGTTGACATTGTGCTCATCATCTGATGAAGAATCGCCGTTTCTCGTAACGTCGACGTTGCGCTCATCCTTGGTCAGCAAAGGGCCCTCCATTGATTTTTTTTTGTTTTTTTTATTCTACTGTATTTCTCGTCCACCTTAATCCGCAATGCATTTATAGACCTTTCCAATTTCTTGGTGCTATACTCTTAGTCTCTTACTATTATTTTAAGACCAGCTCTACACCAAGACCAATTCTAAGCATAATTTTAGTCTTTTACAATTTATAATTGTTGGTGCTAAAGTATACTTCTTTTACAATATATGAAGCACAAATCATTGACCTTTCCAATCATTTGGTGCTAAATTGTTATTTTAAGACAAACTTTGCACCAAGACCAATTGTTAGTCTTTTACTATGAAATAGTTATTAAATTAGTACCTTCATTGAAAAAGACAGTAATTTAAATACCCAAAAAATTAATTGGTTATGTAGTAGTGGGTACTTGGAGATTGATAGATTTTCTGATTCACGTTCGGCCAATTTTTTATTTTAGAGAGATTTGTCTTCTTGATTTGATGTATGCATATTTGGCTTATCCAATTTCACTTAGCTTTCTTAACATTAAAGTTCAATTATTTTAGTCGAACCTGTAGATTTTAGGAGCATCAGAGGGAGATGACGAGAGCGCCCATCACGAATCAATACATTCCCAAAACTAACCAAACAACAAAGATATACTAATTTCAGCGATAGTCACTGGTATACAAGAACATGTTAGTCTTTGAGTTTTGCTCCGCTCCTAATACTTCCAAGTCTTTCGTGTTGTATCCATTCTTTATTCGTCACACATTCATTCATGGCATCCCACGATAAGCCTCAATATGAGTTTCATATTTGAATGCATATATCTTTTAATAAAGAGCTCCTTCATCCATTTCATTGAGGCACTAATAATTCTTTACACAAGCACAAGTATCGTTCTCTTAACCATTTAAATGTAGATAACCAAAGACTAGAAGCAGAGCTGGTTTAGGCTGAAAGCAAAACCTTTTTTTTGTACAAATTTTGATAAAAAAATTTTGATTATTGATTCTATTTTATTAAACTATATAAATTATTAGAACTTCATCATATGTCGCCAATGTTGTCTTTTTATCTTTAATGTTGTTTAATTTTCGATTTTTCGTCGGTGAACAATTTATATTTCTCTATTCCTTTGCATCTTGGGCTTTGTTCCTCAAATTAGATAAACTTTTCTTTTCTTGCAATATTGCTGCTCTTTGCATGTTTGCAATTGCATCAGCTCATATGAAATTATTAATTAATAAAACATTTAGCTTTATAAAGAGATGCATGCATTTTGTTCACGAAATTTTTCTGTAGATTCGAGTAAGTTGTATGCACCCATACAAAGAATTTGTCAATTAAACTAAAAAGAAATTGACACAAAGGTTATGGAATTAAGATAATTTATATTCATTGGTGTTGCATCATTCATATGATTCATCAGTTGTGAATCATTCATATAATTGTCAGATTCTTTTTAGTTTAACCTTACTACTATAATCAGTGCAAAACGTTCTGATTTCAAGAGGACCTCTATTGCAGGAACTAAGTTCCGAAGTGGTAGATAGTAATCCTTAGAGTAGAAACTTGAAAGAAAAAAATATGTCTAAATAATTCAACATATGTTTCATCACATAACAGTAATGTAGACAGCTTTTGGTCAAAATTAATCAGAAAATCTGTCTAAAATTTTTGGAAACCTTAAACTGTAGTAGTATATTTCTCTGGACTGAAGTTTAAGGTGGTTCCCACTTCCCATACGTGACAATCCAATATCAGTGATCAATAAAATTAGAGATATGGATTAATAAACTTTAATTATATAAATATTTAAACTACCTCATCGGAAAATAATATGAAATTCCGAAACTGTTAACATAACCTCATGATGGGAGAAATGTACATTCTCGTTACAATTAAAATAACCTCTTGTTACCGATTAGATGGAAACCGGGTTTGGAAGAACCAAACCCCCCAGATCAAACTAAACCAAATTCTAATCAAATATTAGATGAGTGGGACTGTGGGAACTGTTTTATGAACAAAAGAGTAACTAGATGAATGAAGATGAACCGGGACCATCAATGTTCTCGTTCCAGATCTATTATCGGTTAGGAGATGAACCGTTCGGTTTAGCCCTTCAGAATAGCGTGTCAAGTAGTTTTGGAGATGTGAGAGCCGCCACAGATTTGAACTGCAAATCCAAAAGAAGTCTTATGAGAACTGAGACAAACGAATTCAAACGATAACAAACCGTGTTTAGCTAGTAAATAAGCTTACTTTCTCTTGCCTATACTTCAAGCGTATAGCGCTCAAGGGGCAGCCTTTGGTGTTAAGCTGCAGATCTTGTAAGGCAAGAACAGATGCTTTCAGATCTGACGCTTTGTACGTTGTGTAATGCTCGAGTGTTGAATTCTGCGCGTAAAAAAGACCAAAAGGAAGCTAAAGATCCAAGATTTGTGGAGCTAAACTGTGTCTGGTAATAGAGAATGAGAAGCAACATTACTGACCCATGGGTGGTTGGATTGGTCCAATGTCCACTTGGCAAGAAAGACCGCTGAAGCAGCGATGACGGAAGGAAGAAACTTCAAGAAATGATAGTCTATCAACGTCAACTCCGTTAGATAGCTTGCTAGATACTCAGTTTCAAGACTCGGGCTCTGCAAATCCAGCAATCCAATACCGATAAATTCTCAATCTTTCTACTAAACTTTGTAATAAGAACAAGATAGGCGAGCAAATTGGAAAATGCATTACCAGATGAGAGGCATGCGCTGCTCTGATAAATCTCCTAAGGAACGTTTTTGGAGTGGGAGTGTATATTTGGAAGCTAAAATGCTTTAGGACTTGGTTCTCCATTTCCAGGACCTGCACATCACGATCCCATTCGCACATTGATTAGTACATTGCACATTTTCTCTTTTGAGGTATAAGACAGTAATCTCCGTATACCTGATCTCTTGTGTAGGTGTTATCCGTGATGAAGCAAAACTCTTCAATGCGTGGCGCACAGATTTCCTCATACTTTCTGAAAAGTTTGAAGGTGAAACAAAAAAAGTTAAGCTTTATTTGCACCTGAGATGATATTTACTAGTAAAACTGGAGAGGAACTTACGAGGCAATTAGCATGCATGTGATGCCGAGCAATTGAAGCCTCTGTCTTTCCATGTAGTTTCCATGGAGGAACCAGTCTATGAGATACACGGTGAGATAAAGAGTGTCAGGTACAAGCGTGTATTCCTCAGACACCTGTGATAAAGATGAGACTTTTGTGAGAACCCGAGACGGGCATAGAAGTTGCAAAAGTTAGCATCAGAAGGGGAACTAAACACTAACCTCGACAAGCCAATCAACCAGAATTCCCCGCATGGACCGAGTGACATCCTTCTGTACTCGCTCCATAAAGTCTGGAAATGGTCTGCGTTTAAGCTGCTTGGACAGAAGTTACACAGAAGCACAAGGAATCAAACTTTCAGTGCTTTGGCTTACCAAGCTTATTTAGAGGGTATTAAGCCTAGGATTTACCTCTGAAACACGCAAATTGTAGTAGATTTCAGGGGCATAGAGGCAGCACAATAAAGGATCCTTGTCATCTGAATCAATGTCTATGAATTTTTGGATATCCGGTGCAGTTGAACTACCAATAACAGCACTTTTCTCAGCTGTAACCATTTGCAAAAAGAAAAGGTTCACAACTCATTAAATACCACTCCTCAAAATAATAGGAACTACTCATATAAAAATTTGTGTTTTTTTATTGGATCACCTATAGAAACTGATCTCCCAAGAGGTCTTGGAGGCAATCTGAAATTCCACTTCTCAATACAGTTCTCAGCTGTGTCATTTGTACTTTTGCAAAGAGACAGGTTTCCTGCTGTAATTGATACAGCTTCTGCTTTTGCATCGGCCCCAGACTGAAGATCTGTGAGATCTGAAGTAACAGAAGATGTCAGCTGGGATGCACTCGCCAATCCCTGTCCCTTCTTTACCTGCTTGGTGTTTTTGGCCTGAAACATGTTCCAGATATGCATGTTATAATCTTCACAGATATCACAGGAAGCCAAACATTAACAAACGAAAAAAACTTGTGCGCTTTAACAACCTTAAGTTGAGCTGCATTGAAGCTAACATTTGAGATATCCCCTAGAACTGCTCGCTTCTTCTTCTTATTGGGTGCAGTGACGTTCATATCTTCCAAGGCTGGTCTTTTTGTGTTTGCTCTCTGTTGATTCTGTGTAGTAGAGGTCGCTTCTGAAGCGCGCAAAGCAGACGCAAAGGCACGAGTGAAAGGACGAGACACAGCATTTTCCTTCCCCATTTCTGAAATCCCACTAGAAGATATAGCCTTGAAGTCTTGAGTCTTAGGACTGCATCACCTTCCTCCGATCTGTGAAATTGAAGTAACAAAAACACAAAGATCAGCGGTTCAGGCTATAAACAGATCACTATCCAGGTGAGATTGCTCATCCGCAACAATGCATATATATATATATATATGTTCTGAAGAGGATAACCAAATTAACTCAAAGAAAGAATTTTCATCAACCACATGATTCTTTCCGAAGTTTTTTCTTTGGAAACTTTCCAAGGTAATAGGTTCACTGAACCCAGAGTATAAATGAGAGATACATTCAAGTTCCAAGCTTGAATGTAAGATTCAATGGTAGAATCAAGAGTTATTTGATTTCCTTATCAATGCAAAGAGTAATGCAGGACAAAAAACCAATTTTATAGCAAAATCTATAGAAAATATCTCCCAAAAATTCGAAAAAAAAGTAATAGGAAAAACCAATATTCATGAATCTAACTACTCTTTCTTTTTTCGTCGGATTTTATATATCATCCATAAGAAGAAAGAAAAAAAATGGGAGGAAATGCAACCAGACGTTCTCTTGAAAAGCAGCCACATTTTCTCGGGAAAACGAACAGATCGTGAGAAACCCATGAATCAGAGCTGAGACAACTAGGGAAATTTCAAAGAACCCACAAAACCCTATCGATTGGACTCACATTCTCTTCTTCTTCTTTTTTTTTAAAAAAAAAAAGAAATCTTTAAACCAACGATATATTGGCAAGAAATGAAAAGAAAAAGACTCGTCGGATCTGGGGCGGCTCAAACGGAAACGAAATGGAGGTACGCGGATGCACAAGCATGAGCATAAATTCCAAAATTTCTTTTTTTTGAGAAAAGGCTTAAATTCCAAAATTTCTTGTAAGATAATAACAAAATCAAGTTAAAAGATTAAGATTGGACCTGCGAAGCTACAGAAAACTCTTCAGGAAAAGAAGGAGCTTGGGCAGATCGAGATGGTGAATCCGCTCTTTGGGGAAAGAGAGCGTCTTTGGGAGTGAACGAGACAGACACTAGTGTGGTTTAAACGATAAAGAAGACACATTTTAGAAATAATTAAGAAAGGAAAAATCAAAACTTTACTAACGACATTAAAACAGTGTTTGAAAAAGAAAGCATTAAAAAATTGTTTTATGTACAGAGAACGAAATTATTATTTGACCTGTTGACCCAAAACGTTAACATATGGGAGAGAGGAAATGGAAGAGAGTTTATTAGGAGTATTAATTATTGTTTTTGTATTATTTTTAATTTAGTAGCGGACTTAAACATAGATTTGGTTGATCGCTCCGTGAGATCTGTGTAATTAACAATTTCTATTATTTGTCTACACAGCTATGATTTTTATGCCACATTTATCATTCTCTTACGTACAATGGCATATGTGCCATTAATTCACCGCTTACTAATTAATGAGAAACAACCGAGCTAGAATCCCTAGCCATTAATACAACTTTTGGTTTTTTTTTCTTACTTTTTCTTCTTTTTTTTGGTTCAAATGTCTCTTTTTTTGAACTTTTGAAGTAGATCTCTTGATTAGGAAACAAAAAAAATAAGAGTCCAAATCGGAGGCCCCAACAAGGAGAAAACGTCATTGGCGATTGGTGGATGTTAAATGCTGCAGAGATCTTGTTCCTGCTGGTCATCCTCGATCGTCTTCTTCCTCTTTAGAATTTTGTTGATGTTTCTTGTCACACAACTTTGTTGCTGTTGTTATGTAATCATCTTTGTTCAATATTTAAAACCAACCAAAACAAAAATGGAAAAGCAGTAACAGTAAAAATGATAGAGGATAGTTATGTTATCTCTATATATTAACACTGATAAATTTCTCATCATATTATTTTATGTTCTTTAATCAACAACACTGATAATACTGACAAGTCTTTGTTCCCTTTTTAAAATAGCACGATTATGATCAAAACAAACAAATAACAACAAATTTAGAGAAAGTTCAAAAAAAGGTCTAGAAAACGTTCCTTAGGTTATTTAATAATATATGAGTATTTCTTCAAATTTTATGAATCATTGCCGTACCTAAATAGTATTTCTATAGAATTAATCATTTAGATGATAATTTTTGAAAAACCTACATAAAATGTTGCATTTATGAAAATTGTCAACTAACTAATTCAAACATACAAGTTAAAATTTGAAACCTTTAAGAAGTATTGCACACACAAGAACAAAAAATGGAAGTGTATGATGAGTCAAGGATATTTTTTTCGGTTCTTTTTTTTTTTTGTAGAAATGATGAGTCAATGATCGCTTCTTTTGAAATTAGTTACAACACGTGATTAGATAATCAGAGCCTTGCGAGTTTTGAATTCAAAACTTGTTTGGTTGTCGATCAAAAGTCTTATTTTATTTGACTTACTCTAAAGTTTAATAATGGCTATAAAAATGCTAATGAGAGGGATAAAGATGCATGTAACGAGAAGTCATGAGTCATGACCCTAATAATAATGTTTTATCCACAAACCAAAAAGTTAGTTCAAAGGTTCAAAACACAAACCACACACACACCCAGAGAAAAAGTAAAAGAGAGATAAGAAAAAATAAAATTATAATCATACACCACAATTTACTGTATCTGTGGTCCAAATTTTGTTTTTTTGAACTCCAACTTTCCCTCCATTTCCCCTAGCGCATTTACCACACACTGAGATGCGTATTTCTTAGACAATGAAATGATATATTCAAATGCAGTTTGCATAATGGATGTGTTTGGTGGTCCATATGATATCTCTCTATAACTTTTAAAATCTACTGTTAACACGTCACGTGAGTACAATAATACTCAAACGTATGTATGTGACTATAATTTTTTTAATCAAAAAAACCAAAAACTGAATATTTTGTTGTTTATGTTATTTTCTTAGATAGATGGTCCCTTTGTTTATATATATGGTGGACGTTAGAAAGATATCTAAATTAGGGCGTTATAGTATTTTCAAATTTTAAACAAAATAAAATAATATCCTTGTTAAAAAAAATAAAAAATAAAGGTGATTAAAAAAAGACAAGAGAAAAATCACGGACTTTTGTTGGTTTGCTTATAGAGGCCCAAAAAACCGGGCCCTAACTAAGTGGTGGACCGAATTAGAGCGCCGGGACCGAACCACCATGTGTTTGCGGCTCCCATCTCCTTCCTTCGTCGCCGTCGAGCCATACGACATGTCCGAAATTCAGAGAGTGAAAGAGACACTGAGAAAGAGAGCCTCGTTCTAACTCCGAGCCCTTGATTCTGAAACCCTAGAATTTGGGAAATTTCAAAGTAAATTCGCAGGCGGGGTTGTAAGATCACTTGAGACTAGCGAGAGAATTACGCAATGAAAGGATCCTGTGACTCACTCCTGTCATCTTCTTCGATGGTGGTGGTGGTACTGTTGCTCAGATTGATAAGTAAGTATACGCCTACGTTGACAATTTCTCCAAGTTCAAGCAATTGCTAGTTCCTAGTATTTGCGGCTATAAAGCGTTAATTTGTTATCTGTCTTGTGAGGCAATCGTATGTGGCTTCTAGTACTTTGATTTGTATCTACCATGAAAATCCTGCTCTGCCCTTGCAATGTATTATTGCTGCTTCCTTCTGTTTTGGCTGTCTTTTAGTTTGTCTCCTTCAATTGAATGTGCGTAAAACTTGCATAAGCAGCTTCTGGTGATCAATATGTTGCTCAGTGAGCTGATTAGGGAGCGATAGATCTCATTCTGATGCACAGCTTATGTTTGTGTTTTCAATATTCTGAATTCGAATAATGCTGGTCTAGGCAATTGAACACGCTTGACGATCCCTTGACGTGGATGAAACAGATGAGCTTTATGGAAAACAGTAGTGGAGGAGACGAAGGTTGTAAAGAAATTGGATGCAGAGAGGAGAGAGCATTCGAAGAAGGAGTCTTGCTGCTTTCCGCTGATCAAATACAGTGTTTTACATGTTGGCTCCGGAGTTCTCAATTTCAATTTGTTGAAAGACACAGAATGGCATGAAAAGTTTTCAAATTTCTCTTTATTGATGTTGCAGGTTTGGCTAAATTAAAAAGGCTGCTTGAGGAGGCTTTCGTCCTTCCTTTATGGATACCCGAATATTTTTTTGAGGTATACCTTTGATTTTGTTTCTTATTACCACAGCCTATATGTTTATATCAACCAAACAACAAAAATATGAGAAAGAAAAATATCACTATCAGTGCATATGTTCCTTTTTTCGCTTTAAGGTATTGAAGACCTTTGGAAAGGAATTTTATTGTTTGGTATTCTTGGGACAGATAACACGCTGTTGGCTAAATGGTTGCCACTGAGTGTGGTACACTGGTACTGCATTCTCCAATGTCCCTACTGCTACTTACAGCCTCAGAAATGGCGTGGAGGAGAGTGAGTGCATGGTCAAATGCTCCGGGCACAATCTTCATTGCTGAGATTGATTCTGTTTACAACTCTCGAGGGTGACTTCCTCTTCTAGCGTTAGTATATTTGTATATCCATGCGCTTTCTTCTTTTCTACTCACCAAAAGATCAAAGCACAGTGTGTCATTGTGTGACAAATAAAAAAAATGTGAATTTGAAAAAAAACAGTAGAGGTTCCGGAGAGCAAGAAATCATCAAGAAGAGTGAACTCCGGGTTCAGGTAGAGGGGCGTGAGCAATACAGCAACAAAGTAGGACGGTATTACCAATAATCATGCTCGTTTTCAGGTGGCCAGTACCGTTGACACTGAGGAAGTGGCTTTGGCTAGGATAAGCAAAAAGGATACAGGGGAGACAAATCTGACTAACGTGTGCAGAGACGCGTGAATGAACGGAATCTGAGGGAGGAGATCAAGAACATGTGTGATTTCGAAAGATCTCCAATGGCGATGTGTGATTTCGAAGAGGCACCGACACCAGATATCGACAAGTGGTTCCCAGAGTTCTACTCGGCGAAAAAACTTCCAACTATACCGTTACTTGTTTTGTCTTGATTTATTGCTTTCTTCCACCATTCTCAAATTTTCTCTTTTATTTCTTACGGTGTTATTGTCGTGATGCCTCTCTCTCTGCCACTAACTGAAATAAGTTTCGAATTTTATCCGACATTTTATTTATTTGTATATATATTAAATGGAGACACGTGAATATTACACATTTTTTATACGATTGTAGAGATATAGAATACATTAGTTTCATTGGTTATTCTGAAACAAATTAATGAATTACGCCTCTCTTTCTATAATGATGTGCTCTTGAAACAAAAACTAAAATTTTGGAAATCAAAAGCATTACAATAATTATGGGAATCTTATAATAAGAGACCAGAAAACACCGTTGCCCATCCGAATTAAACTTGGACTCGATAACAGTTTTAGAGGTACAATAATTATGTTTCTTTTGTTCGATTATGGCTCTTTTTTTTTTTTTTAGTCTAATTTACATATATATATATATATATATATTTGTTGGAGATAAGTTTTTGGTTATCTAAAGACAGAAACTAAGTCACAACACGTGGATTCTCTTAGGTTAATTAAAAAAAAAAAAACTTGTGAGAGCCTTCTTTTGGAGAAAGGCTTTAAGGTTTTCGAAGGAAAGTTTAAGTCGATGAATAACGAGTGTAGAAATTATTCTTACGAGTGAGAGAATGGATATATAAAGTGATCTATCAGCCGTTGTAAAGGCTTTGAAAATAAATGGGAGATTATTGTTGGCACCCTATAGGTTGGTTATGCCATAGTTCGTCTAAGTAGCTCATACGGGACATCGATCATATCTACTGGAAAAGGCTTCGTCTCACATCGCTAAGAAGCCTGAAACTATATTATTTCTTTCTTTATTTGCAAGTACTGATCAGGTCGATCTCGTTAGAAATGCATGCTAGAAACAGTTAGCGAATCCAGATCGAAGCTAAGTTCTCGTGACTCTAGTTAAAGATATTATGCACAACTATCTTAACCCCTGGGGGAAAGGTAATGTAGCACATGCGTTTTTAGAGACTTCCTTGCTAACTAGGACTTCCAAAAAGAATTGACGCTTTGTCAATCTTTTTGGGGTATGTGTCTTGCTAACTAGGCAATTTATATATTAAGTTGTGTCTTCCGAAAAAAGTTGACTCCAACAATTATTTTAATATAGTAATATTATATTCTAGATAATTTACATTTTACAAGCATTAGTTAAAACTTTAAAATATCATCATTTCTTCCATTTTGTAAAGTAGTTTTCTCTAAGCTTTACTCGTTTTACTAAGTAGTTCGAGATCGTGTGTAGTTCAAATTCCATCTTTAGCATTTATTTTATGTTTTATTGCTCCTTAAGCATTTTACAATGACAATTATTGAAGGCCTCCTATCTCAAATTCTTATGTTTCAATACTTTTTTTTTTCATTTTTAACTGGTGAGCTTTCAGTTTCGAGTTAATTATATTGCATGTGTATAGTTCATTAGTTTGGATCATAATAAAATAAAAAGAAATGTTTAAATGTCATAAATAAAAATAAACGCATATGACATTTTTCTAATTGGTTTGCGTAGTTGCGTAAAACACTCATATTCTATATAAAGTTTTAAGAACTAATTAATAATTTTGTCAGCAACAAAAATATTTCTCTCTTTCATGTTTCCTCATCTCTTCTAACATTGGAAATTGTCATTTGACCTCTTCTTATCAACAATATAATAACAAACAAAAAACTGAAGGTGTACGATTTTTGTAGCATTAATAAATAACTTACGATCACTTGTTTTATGTCCAATACATAGAATCAATGAAGCGTTCTAGAGATATCTTTATCATTATGTTATTTATCTACATGTATTTTTGGAGTTTACGGACTGACACAAAAGTTATATATTAGCGGCCTTCAACCACTACAAGAAAGATCAGCTTTTACGTCGGCAGATATCGACGTAAATTCGACGTAAAAGAACATTTACGTCGAATTAACGACGAATTGTAATTCGTCGTAAAACGATCGTCGTAAAATCCAAATCGTCGTAAAATCGTCGTAAAATTACCAACTCCGGAAAATCGTCGTAAAATCATCGGAAACAATTCGTCGTAAATGCGACGTAAAATTTCCAACGGATGTACAACGAAATAACTCCATCATAAGAACGACGTAAAATCGATGTAAAATTACATCGATTTAACAACGATTAGGAGACGAAGAATTTCAATTAAGGGAAAAATAAATTTTTAATTATCGATGTTAAATCGTCGTAAATTTTCGACGTAAATCCGACGTAAAGATATTCGTCGTAAATTCATCGTTAAATTTTTCGACGTTAGATCGACGTAAATTTACGACGAATTTACGTCGATTAATTCGATTTAATTCGATTTTAATAAATTAATTATTTAATTCGATTTTAATTTAATTAATGAAATTTTTAAATAATAAAAAAATTAAAAATAGAAAAAATTTGAAATTTAAATTCAAAAATAATTTATAAATAAAAAAAAATTACTACAAATTATCTTTTACAAAAAACCTAATCTATACAAAGTCGTAATCGTCGAGGTTGAGATCGACGTCACGAGGAAGCTCTCCGTCTTGGCCGCCCGTCGCTGCTGGACCGACGTTTTCCGTCTGCACTACCGGAGCCGAAGACTGACCGCCCGTCACTGCTGGGACCGGAGCCGAAGTCTGACCGCCCTGCGTCTGCGGGTCCGAGGGTCCAGTACCCGAAGTAGCTCCGGTCTCAAAAACCCTCCGTGCTCGCTGTTGCCTCGCTCGGATTGCGGTGGCCAACTGCGGAACCGCTTCCGCAATGATGTCGAAGAGATCATGGATCTCGGTGAGCTCCTGCTTCTGGGCCACTTGCTCATGCCTGAGAGTGGTGATCTCAGCATTGGCCGTAGCAAGCTCCTGGCGAAGCTGCGGATCCTGCGGGCGGTGGAATCCGGAAGCCGTGGCGGCAGGACAGTCTCTAATAGAGCCCATCCCTAATGTTCGGCCCTTCTTCTTCGGAGCGACCTACAAATGGAAAATAAAAACGTTAATTATTTATTAAGTAATTATAAATATAATAAATTTTTAAAAAATTGAAATAGATCATACCTCTTCGAAAATCTGGTCTTGCTCAGCGACGGTCAACGGTACGTGGATAGTACCGTCAGGTGTGGCCTGGGTCTCCCGCTCGGCGATCCGCTGCATAGCGGCATTGTAGATCTCCTCGGACCGAGCGTCGACAAAGCTCCCGTCCTTCTTCCGGTGAGTGGTCTCGAAGAGCTTCGTCATTGGAGGTAGTTCTCCTCCGTTCTCCTCGGCCTACCAATTAATAAACATTATTAGTCAAAAATATTTAATAAATTATAGTAATAAATAAAATTAAAATAATAATGAAATAAATTATATTTAATTACTTACCATCATGAGACGTCTTCCCGCAAAAGATACTTGGCCAGAAGTGTGCGGGGTCACTAACTTCTCACCAGTCACAGGATCGACCCGGTTTCGGACGGCCGAACACTTAGCAGCGGTGGTTTGGGCATGCGGGTCCACCCAATACGCCTTCAACCCGTTCCAACACCAAGTGGACATGGAGCTCGGCTTTGCGTCGTCGCCGTCGGTCTCCCATTTTCGCTTCCAATCGGAAACGGTGTTGACTAGGCGTTTCTTCGCCTTTTCCACGAAAGCATCGCGGACCGTCTCGTTGATCCCGATGTCCCAATTCCACCGTTGCTGCAAAAGAAAACAAAAAATTAGATAAACAATATAAAAGTAAGATTAATTAAATTTAAAACAATTTAAAATGATATAAATAATATTTAAAAATATTACCGCGAAGCACTTGTACCAGGTGTCGCACGTCTCTTGCGACACCTTGCTCCAATTGTAGTGCGGCTCCACGAAATGACTCTTAATGCAGTCGGAAACGCTCCGACCGACACAATTATCCAAAGTAAACCTATGAAACAAAAAAAAAAATTATTACATTAATATTTAAGTAAATTAAAGCGTTAATTTAAAAACTATAAAAAACAAAAAAGTTTACTTACCAAAAAGAGCCTGATTCCGCTTTTCCGGTAACCAGACGTCGTAAAGCCCCCCGTCCCGGTAAGGCTAGTAAATCCTCAACCGTAAACTGGGCATACGGATGAGGAGGGACGGGTACCGGTTCGGCAGCCGGTGCGGGTACCGGTTCGGGAGCCGGTGGAGGAGGCGGTGGTGGAGGCGGTGGTGGAGGCGGTGGTGGAGACGGCTCCGCGGTATTCGGAACCTGAGAGGCTCCGGAAGATGAGGAAGGGACATCGGTCCCGGTGTTTCCCGAGGCAGACGCCCGGGAAGAATGTCCGTCCGCCATGAAATTGATGTAATGCGTCTTCCGTCGAGGCATCGTCTGCAAAACGGAAAAAAATTATTTTTCAAATTAATTACAATGTCGATCCTAAATCTAACAAATTCCGATCCTTAATCTAACAAATTCTGATCCTAAATCTAACAAATTCCGAGCCTAAACTAATTCCCGACCTAAACCGTTTGAATTTTTAAACTATTTAAAATTATTATAATTTGAAATAATTAAAAAAAAATATTTACCTTTTTTTTTTGCGTCGAAAGGAGGAGGTGGGAAGGAGGAAGCAGAGACAGCGAGAGAGGAAGGAGAGATGAGCGACGAAATGAGGAAGGGGTGAGGTCCTATATATAGAATTTATATTCGTCGTAAATTCGACGTAAATGTTACGTCGAATTTACGACGAATTCGTCGTAAATTCGTCGCAAAGTTCCCACCGTACACAAAGCGAATAAGACAAACACACGTGGGTGTATCTGGACTTGCGACGAATTACGACGATCCGTGTTATTCGTCGTAAATTCGTCGTAACATTACGACGAATTTACGACGAATCGTATAAATCATTAAAATTAAAACGGCTGTGTATACACATATCGTCGTAAATTCGTCGTAATATTACGACGAATTAACTACAAACTATACAAAACTGATGAAATTCAAAAATTGAAACATCCATAAGGACATACAAGCATGTTTATTCATGATAAATGTGGTGTGTATAACTTTCTAACATGTTTACATAACTTAATGAAGGTTTTAGTAAGATGTAAGATAAATCCATACATCTTGTGTAAATGTATATAACACCTTAAGATTACTTGATAAACACATATATGTCAATTTTAGAATTTTTTTTTTTTTTTGTTTAGAAAGTTGTTTTACCTTATGAGATGGTAAGCCATTTCATTCTCTTCATCAAAATCCCCCCAGAACCCCATAAAAGATTGATTTTAAGATTTAGGGTTACATTTCGTCGTAATCTCGATGGTATATTACGACGAATTTACGACGATTACTCCCATTCGTCGTAAATTCGTCGTAATAAAAACCACATTTCTACAAGTTCTTGAACCTTACAATACAGACCCTTATATAATACATCAGTTTACTTAGGAAAATGAACCCAAAAACCATTTTGTAAGTTGGGAAAGCTAAACCCTATAGGGTTTAGGGTTTGCATGTTACGACGAAGTTACGACGATTTCTTAATAATCGTCGTAAATTCGTCGTAAAAGTCAACATATGTTCAAGTCAACACATAAACAAATTTTCAATCTTCATATTATAGAGGTATGGTGGATCACTTGATAAATTTTCTAACCGGGTCCCCAAGAAATGAAAACAAGAAGCTTATATAAACAAAAATTTAAATTTGACAAATGTTACAGTGAAACGTTCAAATCATGCAATTAATTAATGTCAACATATTTAATTAGTCTTCATCAACATTTTCCTCGGTGTCCTCATCATCATTGTCATCATCATCACTGCTTGTCGTAAATTCGTCAACACCTTCTTCAGTTTCGTCCCCATGTAGATATTCAACTTGTCGATTACGTGGATCAATTAAAAGAACATTTTCTTCAACATCCGGTTCTGTAATGTCGACACAATCATCTTGTTGCATTGGCGGGAGATCTACACCATCAATTATACCCCGTGGAGCAACTTTGACAACCGCCAGCCATGAAATTCCCGTATTCCGAACTCGAGGATATGGAACAAAGGTGACTTGTTCTGCTTGAGATGCAAGTATAAATGGCTCGAACTTATTGTATTGCCGAGATGCGTTTACATCTACCACTCCAAATTTGTTCATGCGCACTCCACGACCTACCGTAGGATCAAACCAATCACATTTGAATAGAACAGTTTTTATTCTGACTAATCCGGGGTATTCCACTTCAATTATCTCTTTGATGATCCCATAAAAGTCTACTTCACCTCGTACACAAACTCCATAGTTTGTAGTTGCCCGTTGAGTGCCATGACTATAAGTATGAAAAACATAGCCACGTGTGAAATACATAGCTGCAGTAGTTATCTTCGAAATAGGACCTAGGAGCAACTCATGAAACCATACTGCATATGTCATGTCATCATGCTCAACTTGACCTTTTAACCACAATGCATAATGTTGGTCTTTTCGCTTGTTAATTTCATCTTCTGAAACACCGTCAATGCATTCTCGGACTTGACTGACGAAAGTGCTGAAATTTTAATACATTGTTAATGACATTTCGCATGTTCAATATATCAAATTTTAATCATACATGGTTATAATTATGTACCTCTCGTAAGGTGCCAATTCCTCGCAATTCAGAAGTATATATGTATGTGCGCTGTGGTAGTCTTGTTCGTTTGACCAACGGGTTTCTTTCAGTTTCCCACTTAGACGTCCAATTGGTGAGAATATATTAGGCACACCTTCTACTACGTAACTTTGTCCTACACCCCCATCGTCGTAACGTCTTGGAGCCCGTTTGCGTGTACGAACCTTTGGAGCAAAGTAATAAGACGTGAAATGAGAAGTCTCTTCTGTCAGACTTCCCGCCACGATAGACCCTTCAACTTTTGCTAAGTTTTTGGCCTTACCCTTCAAATGCTTCATAAATCGTTCAAACGGATACATCCACCTAAACTGAACAGGTCCTCCCAACTCTGCTTCATGAGGGAGGTGTACAGGTAAATGTTCCATAACATCGAAGAAAGCAGGTGGGAATATTTTCTCTAAATTGCACAACAATATTGGAATATTTGTAGACAGTTGTGCAACTACATCTTCTGATAATGTCCTTGTACTTAGATCACGGAAGAAAGCTCCAATGCCTCCTAATGCCTCATGGACATGTCCCGGTAGGAGTTCAGCAAACGCAAAAGGAAGTAACCGTTGCATAAACACATGACAATCATGACTTTTCATCCCTGAAAACTTTTGTCCTTTATCCACAGATTTAGCCAGATTAGATACATATCCATCAGGAAATTTCACGGCTGATGATACCCAATTAAACAAAGCTGTTTTTTGTTCAGCACCCAACCGAAATACAGGAACAGGTGCTTTCCCATTACTCACCATATGCAACTCAATTCTGTTACATATATCGGGTAAGTCCATCCGTGATTTAACGCTGTCTTTGGTTCTTCCTTGGACATTCAAAACAGTATGCATGATGTTATCGAAAAAATTCTTCTCAATGTGCATAACATCAAGATTATGTCTAAGCAAATGATCTTTCCAGTAAGGCAGATCCCAAAATATACTTTTCTTGTGCCAATTATGATGAACCCCATATCCGTCAGGCATATTCGCAGGAGTGTGCCAATTTCCTCCAAGGGGGACCGTTTCAAGTCCACCCCAATGATCTATTTGCGCTTCAAGCTCTACTCCAGTTAGGTACACTGGTGGAGGGAGACGAACCAATTTGTTCTTCATAAACAAACGCCTATTTCTTCTATATTGATGGTTTGGTGGTAAAAACCAACGGTGGCAATCAAACCAACAGGTTTTCCTACCATGTTTAAGCTGAAATGCATCAGTCCTATGAAGACAATAAGGACATGATAACCTCCCATGCGTTGTCCAACCTGATAGCATTCCGTATGCCGGGAAATCGCTTATTGTCCACATAAGCACCGCTCGCATCGTAAAATTTTTACCACTCGAACAATCATATGTTCGTACTCCAACATGCCACAACTGGTTTAACTCATGTATGAGTGGTTGCAAAAACACATCAAGTGCCCGCTTCGGGTGATTTGGACCAGGGACTAATATACTTAAAAACAAAAACTCTCTTTGCATGCACATATCTGGAGGAAAGTTATATGGCGTAAGAATCACAGGCCATAATGAATATTGCCTACCAGACATACCAAATGGACTAAACCCGTCAGTGCAAAGACCAAGATAAACATTTCGCTTAGACCTAGCAAAGTCTGGATGTACGGTGTTAAAATGTTTCCAAGATTTCCCGTCAGACGGGTGAGTCATTTTGCCATCTGTTTGTGAATGTTCTGCATGCCATCTCATCGACGCAGCTGTCCGTTCGGATTGATATAGTCTTTTTAACCTATCAGTGATAGGAAGATACCACATTCGTTGGTAAGGAATCTTCTTACGCCCAGCAATTTGTGGTCTATATCTTGGCTTTTGGCAGAAACGACATTCTTCAAGCTTCTCATCATCTCTCCAAAAAAGCATACAATTATCAACACAAACATCAATCATCTCAGAAGGCAATCCAAGACTAAAAACCAGCTTCTGAATTTCATAATACGTTTCAGCAGCCAAATTATCATCTGGCAAATACTCTTTAATAAGATCTGCCCAATCGTTCATGCAAACTTCAGATAGATTGTGATCTGTTTTTATTGTCATCATCCGAGCTGCCAATGATAATTTTGATAAACCTTCCCTACATCCCTCGTACAGAGGCTGCTTTGCTGCGTTTAACATATCATAAAAGCGTTTCGCATCTGCATTGGGCTCCTCAACAGTATCAGCATGTGTTTCATGAAATGCATCAGTAATCATTTCATGCATCCTATCATGATCTTCACCCTGAACTTGACTACTTTGATAATCATTGGACGCTACAAAATCCACATGTTCTTGATGATTACTAGTACTCCGTGCAGCCATCTGACCACTACTTTGACCATATCCCTCTCCATGCTGATACCAAATAAAGTATTGGGGCATGAACCCTCTATTCAATAAATGCTGCCAGACAGTGTCAATAAGAATATGTTTCCTATTTTTGCATTTCACACAAGGACAATACATTTTGCCGCTTTCAATTACAGTTTCCAGAAGGCCGGCTTGGTACATGAATATTTCCAATCCGTTTTTGAAGTCTTCAGTCAACGACCCATCACCATTTTTGGGCGTATACATCCACTTTCGTAGATCGTATATAGACATTTCAAAAACAAATATTTGACTTTTTGTTTCTGAAATTTGATAGAAATTTCAACTACTAAAAATTTTACTTAAACATTCAAAGACTCAAAAAATTTGTGTCTTTATATGTTTTTTTGGGTTGATGGAATAATGAGAGAAGAAGGGGTATATATAGAATTTTTTGTTTGGTTACCAACATATTACCATTGCATTTTTACATGAAATTTACGTCGAAATAAAATTTACATCACATTTACATTGATTTTACGTCAATTACAAGATAGAGGACAATTCGTCGTATTATCGATGTAAATATTACGACAAGATTACGACGAAATAAAATTCGTCGTAATCTTGTCGTAATATCGTCGTAACATTACGACGATTTTACGAGGGTTATTTTTTACGTCGAATTTACGACGAAATTTTTGATCGTCGTAAATACGACGTAATGTCGTCGTAAATTTACGACGACTACGAATCGTCGTAAATTTACGACGACTACGAATCGTCGTAAATAATTCGACGGAAAAGCCCCTCTTTCTTGTAGTGAACTTTCGTCACTACCAACTGGTGTAGTATACTAGTATTATATATGAACGACTGTGCAATACTTTAATAACCAAGGACTATTAATTTAAAAGTAAATAGAGACTAATAATTGAGCAAAGCTGGGAAATAAATAAAAGTTGTAAATATTGGTATATAATATTTAGATAAATGACTATAAATGTTCAATTCACCCTTGTAGAAGTAAAAACTTGTAAAAAGGACGAACATTAACGATTAATGATAAACTCAACTAAATAAAGGAGTGAGATACTTCCTGCATTTTAAATGACCCTTTAATTTTGCTTGATTCAAACTTTCAGTGGTTCATTTTGCGCTTATCATTTTGTCAACCTAAAAGTAAAACTAGATCAACAAGTTTTGTGGAAACCAAATTGTCATCATGGCTGTAATATTTTTACATACTATATATTATTAAGGATTCTGCATTTAGTTTTTTTTTTTGTTAACCAGGATATCCCAGATTAATCTCAGACTAATCTCCAAAAACCTATAGAAATCCATGTTTGTTGTCTCTAAAGACATCTACAGGTGGTCAAGGATAATTGAAATCGCAGTTAAACAAACTCAAACTCTGCCAAAGAAATATATTCAGAAACCTCAACCACTAGACCACCATGGGTTAATTTCTGACGACTCACTATACGTAAATGCTTTAATTTATATCACATTTACGTTTAACATGGAACGAGGCTCTATATAGAATATTTAGAAGTCTTAAAGTTTTTTCTTCTTATTTTAGTATTAGTTATATTCCTCACAATATTCGTGCGGATTGTTTTGTTAGGAAAGGAAAGCATAAAAACTCTATTTTCCTATGTAAACGTCTATAAATATGTTGGTCCCGATTTATTCCCCTTCGAAAGAAAAAAGGTGGTGAAAAGACTTAAGACTTGAATGACTAATCACCAAAATGCATATATCGTTTCTGTAACTAATTATCATGAGAGAGTTACATAATTAAGCTTTGTTGAGGTAGAGTAGTTTAGTAAAAGATGAATATCATATTACGATTAATTTGAGTACTATGTAACTGGTGATAAAAACGAGCAAAAATATTTTATAGTGATCTACAAAGTCAGTTAGCTAGCAGGTTTTTTAGTTTCCTTAAGTAGTGCACAAGCGAATGTGGAGCATAGACTACAGCGTTCAAGAGGGTAGCAGTTTTTATTAACATTGACGATGCCTTCTGTCTAGTGGGGACGTGGCCACGTGGGGTTATTGTAAAACTTCGATATTCTGAAAAGTAGTGTTACGTATGTAAGTGAAAGTTTGATATAATTAATTTTAATATCTATTATGTCAAGTGCATTAATATTCATCATAAATCATTTGATGAAGATTTGTCAAGAAAATTTAGTATGAGTGACATTGTAGACAGTGATTTTCAGTACTGCGTAAATAGAGATAAAAATATGAAATAATACAGCAGTATTATACTGTTATGTATGATCAGTCTACAAATAATTTTAAATTTCTCGAGGTACCACACTAGCAGAACGAGAATAGACGCTATGAATGTGGTGATCCTGGGGCTTTATAACATATTTGTGATCATACATATCCCATACTTGTAGAATTAATAGAAAATGTTTTGTTATATCAAACGAAATCCTAACTTTTGATGGTATTTATAATTTACTCTAATAAAGATTACGTTAGACTTAGAATATTAGAACGAAAGTTAATTTCATCATTCTCTTAAAACGAAACCTAATATACACACCAGCACATTCGAGAATGGATATCAAAAATAATAGACACAGAGACAAATAGATTAGTCCTTTATCACTCTTTTATATATACGTCCATTTGACTACGAATCTACGATATAATAAACGAGAGTATACCACACTTGCAAGTTTTACGTATGCCCACTTTCAAACAAAAGAACAACTATCGTCGCAAAAATATCATAGCGAAATATTCATTAGCGGTGATAAAAGTGATATAACACTTTAATTAGGAGTCATCTGTGTTGATTTAAGCTTGAAAAAGAACATTCTAGAATCAGTTTAAATATTTTCTATTAGAATTAGAGATATGTTAGGAGTTATCTAATATATGTTAAGAGTTATCTTTAAGGAAATTAATAGTTCTAATAGGAAAAGGAAATAGGTGATTATATAAGGAGATACAAAGGTGTTGCATAACTTATGAGTTTGTGTTTGAAAGCTTGAGTTTTGAGTTATTTTCTTAAGCTAATAAAGAGAATTATTCTTTATAATCTTGAGTTCTTAAAAGACTTTCTTATTCAATAATTGGTATCAGAGCCAAACAATTTACCTAAGCCGAAAGCTTTGCTACGAAGATCATCAATTACCGAACCATGGGAGACCTAATTCCTATACCAAAACCTAAAGAACTAAGCACATCTTCAATTCAATGTCCCATGCTGAATACCACAAATTATACAGTATGGGCCATGCGAATGAAGGTTTTACTTAGACTACACAAGGTATGGGACATCGTTGAAACAGAATCAGACGATAGCGACAAGAACGATATCGCCACTGCATTGATATTTCAGTCCATACCCGAAACAAAAATACTTCAAATTGGAGAACTAAAAACAGCAAAAGAAGTATGGACGACTATCAAAACAAGGCACGTCGGAGCAGAGAGGGTTAAAGAAGCCAGACTTCAAACACTAATGGCCGATTTTGATCGCCTCAAGATGAAAGACACGGAAACAATCGATGACTTCAGTGGGAAGTTATCCGAGATCTCATCCAAATCCGCCGCACTGGGCGTAAACATCGAAGAAACAAAACTTGTCAAAAAGTTCCTCAAGAGTCTTCTGCGCAAGAAATATATTCATATCGTAGCTTCGCTTGAACAAGTACTAGACCTCAACACAACAAGTTTTGGGGAAATCATCGGACGATTGAAAGCATACGAAGAAAGAATCCATGAGGAAGAAGAGGATCAAGAAGATCAGAGTAAGCTAATGTATGCAAACATGGAAGCTCAATCGAATCATGATTACACCAGTGACAACAGAGGTAGAGGACGAGGAGGTCGCTTCGGCAATAGAGGACGAGGTCGTGGGAGAAGTAATGGACAGAGAGACTTGTCCAAAATAATCTGTTACAGATGCGACAAATCAGGCCACTTTGCTTCAAACTGTCCAGATCGGCTTCTCAAATTACAAGAGGCACAAGAAGACGATAACACAGATACACAAGAAGGAGATAAACTCATGATGCACGAAGTGGTCTATTTAAACGAAGGGAAAATCGTTCCAAATCTCTACGAAACAACCATCAATGAAGAGAACACATGGTATCTTGATAATGGCGCCAGCAATCACATGACAGGTGATCGACGATACTTCTCTAAATTAGATGACACCATTACCGGGAAAGTGAGATTTGGGGATGACTCTCGCATAGATATCAAAGGAAAGGGTACAATCGAGTTTATCGACAGGAATGGAGACTAAAGGACTATGCCTGATGTGTACTTCATTCCCGAGTTGAAAAGCAACATTATAAGCCTCGGACAAGCTACTGAAGCAGGATGTGAGGTGAGGATGAAAGGAGAATACCTACTAATGCATGACCGAGATGGAAAGCTTCTGGCAAAGGCGGCAAGATCCAGAAATCGCCTATACACATGAATCAAGGATACGATGTGCCTACACGCAACAACAGCAAGTGAATCAAGTAGATGGCATGCGAGATTAGGCCACGTCAATTTTGAGACAATCAAAAACATGATGACGAAGGATCTTGTAACAGGTTTTCCAAGCATAAACATCGAGAAAAAACTATGTGGCTCATGCTTACTTGGGAAACAGGCAAGACATACATTCCCGCAAGCAACCTCGTACAGAGCAAGCAAAGTACTAGAACTAATTCACGGTGACCTCTGCGGTCCAATAACGCCATCCACGGTTGCGAGAAATAAATATGTCTTTGTCCTTATCGATGATCATTTTAGATACATGTGGACAACTCTTTTAAGAGAAAAGAGTGATGCGTTTGACAAGTTCAAAAGGTTCAAGAGTATGGTAGAACAAGACTCAGGCGAGAAGATACGAACCTTTAGAACCGATAGAGGAGGGGAATTCGTGTCAGAAGAATTCAACTCGTTTTGTGACCACACCGGGATCAAACGTCATCTAACAGCTCCGTACACGCCTCAACAGAACGGAGTTGTCGAAAGGCGCAACAGGACTTTAATGGAGATGACAAGAAGTATTTTGAAACACATGTTTGTTCCAAACTACTTATAAGGAGAAGCTGTACGGCACTCGACGTATCTACTTAACAGGATACCAACAAGGGCGCTCAAGAATAAAACACCATATGAAGTTTTTCGTGGGAAGAAGCCGAATATCAGTCATCTCCGAACCTTCGACTGCATTGGATATGCGAAAGTTGAGACATCACAATTAAGAAAACTAGATGACAGATCGAGAATGTTGGTTCATCTAGGAACAAAGCCTGGATCTAAAGCATATCGATTGCTTGATCCAAAAACCAGAAGGGTAGTAGTGAGTCGCGATGTGATATTCGATGAGACAAAGGGCTGGAACTGGAATCAAGCTGTTTCGAATACAAGTCAAGTCGGAAGTTTCAAAATAACCATTGGAAGCTTTGGAAATCACGGAATTGACGAAACAGAGCATGAGAATACAGAAACAGAGCATGAGAGAACAGAAGCAGAGCATGACGAAGTTGACGAAGATATCACGAATGATGAACAGGAAGTCATCATCGACGACTCAGAGACACAAGAAGAAGCCCAGCCGATGTTAAGAAGATCACAACGAGAAATCAGAAGGCCAAAACACTTTGAGAATTTTGTACTACTTGGTGACGAAGAAGGGGAAAGACTTTTGCTGTGTCTAAATGACGAACCAAGAAATTTTTGCGAAGCCAAAGAGATAACAGAGTGGATACGCGCTTGTGAAGATGAGATACATTCGATCACAAGAAATCGCACTTGGGATCTTGTTGAACTTCCACATGGAGCAAAACCAATAGGTTTAAAGTGGGTCTTTAAACTAAAGAAAAACTCGGATGGGAGTATCAACAAGCACAAGGCACGTTTGATCGCAAAAGGTTATGTGCAAAAGTATGGGATAGACTTCGACGAAGTGTTCGCACCTGTAGCAAGGATAGAAACAATCCGATTACTTGTGAGTCTTGCAGCTTCTTACGGATGGGAAATCCATTGACGTCAAAACAGCGTTCCTTCATGGTGAATTGAAGGAAACTGTTTACGCTACACAGCCAGAGGGATTTGTGATAAATGGGAGCGAAGACAAAGTATACAAGCTCAACAAAGCTTTATACGGACTAAGGCAGGCACCAAGAGCATGGAATGATAAGTTGAATCAAATTCTTAAGGAGCTCCAATTTAAAAGATGTTCTAAAGAACCCTCAGTCTACCAAAGATTAGAAAGCAAAGATCTTCTACTTGTCGCAGTTTATGTAGACGATCTGTTCGTCACAGGGACAAATAAGAAAGTCATCCATGAATTCAAGGAGCAGATGTCGACAAGGTTCGAGATGAGTGATCTTGGACAATTAACTTACTATCTTGGGATTGAGGTATGTCAGCATAAAGGAGGAATCACTTTAAGTCAAAAGCGATATGCACTAAAAATTCTAGAAGAAGCTGGAATGAAAGATTGCAACATGACTTATACACCAATGGATCCTGGTCTCAAGTTGTCAAAATCCGAAAGCGAGAAAGATATTGATGCAACCAACTACAGAAAAAATGTTGGGTGCCTGCGCTATCTGATTCATACAAGGCCTGATCTATCTTACTCTAACGGAGTACTAAGCAGATATATGCAGACACCAAAAGAATCACATGGAGCGGCGATAAAGCATTGTCTGAGATACCTGCAAGGCACTACTTCATTTGGACTAACATTCAAGCGATCCACTTCAGAAATACCGAGATTAATAGGCTATAGTGACAGCAGCCACAATGTGGATCCAGATGATGGGAAGAGCACAACCGGTCATATTTTCTACCTAGAAGAAAGTCTCATTTCTTGGTGTTCACAGAAGCAAGAAACTGTAGCCTTATCATCCTGTGAAGCTGAATTCATGGCAGGAACAGAAGCAGCCAGACAGGCAATATGGCTTAAGGATTTGCTCGGCGAAGTTACAGGAATACAGAGTCAAAAGGTTCTTATTCGAATCGATAATCAGTCTGCAATTGCCCTTACAAAGAATCCAGTCTTCCATGGGCGTAGTAAGCACATTCATACAAGATACCACTTCATTAGAGAATGTGTTGAGAATGGACTTGTGGAAGTAGAACATGTTCCGGGTGAGAAACAAAAGGCAGATATCTTGACTAAAGCCTTAGGAAGAACCATGTTCAAAGAGATGAGAGACCTTATTGGAGTCCAAGAAATCTCAAGTGAAGACTTCAAGCTTAAAGGGGAGAATGTGGACTTAAGCTTGAAGAAGAACATTCTAGAATGAGTTTGAATATTTCCTATTAGGATTAGAGATATGTTAAGAGTTATCTAATATATGTTAAGAGTTATCTTTAAGGAAATTAATAGTTCTAATAGGAAAAAGAAATAGGTGATTATATAAGGAGATGCAAATGTGTTGCATAACTTATGAGTTTGTGTTTGAGAGCTTGAGTTTTGAGTTATTTTCTTAAGCTAATAAAGAGAGTTATTCTTTATAATCTTGAGTTCTTAAAAGGCTTTCTTAATCAATAATCTGTAGTTGATTAAATCTCTATTAAAGTAAATCGTAATTTGTTTTGACGTGATCGTATTATGTTGGGCAAAATGACATATTTCCATACTGTCGTTTTGTTGGTTTTGTCTATATATACTCGTTTGAATCTTTTTTCTTTTTCCGTTTAAATAAAATATTTGCAGTAAGAAAAAAGGAAAAAAAAAAACAGATTTAATAAAATGTCAGTGTGGTATTAATTAATGTCGGGATCCATGTAAGGTTAACGATAGAGATATGGGGGCAATCTCATGGCAAAGAAAACGGTAGTATCCAATGAGATTGGAAGCAAAAGCATCTAATATTTCTTTTGATTCTCTTTTTAATTTAAATCTGGATATTTAATTATGTTTTAAAATTAAATATGATTTTACTGTTAAAATTAGGTCCGACATATAATCCAAAACTGGTGGCGTTTGTACATTTTGTTATAAGAAACAAAAAGCCCTAATAAGTCCAGATAGGGTTTTATTTTATTACACGTGGATGGTTGTCAACCATGTCAAAGACGTATACATCTCTTAAAGCCTAGAGATAAGTATCCATTCTGGTCGTCACAAAAAATATTACTATTCACCTATTTGTTACAAATTTTAATATACTATTCATATGAAAGATCTCATATATTATGAAATACATATGAAAGATTTCATTTGTAACAAATACAAATGGTAACATATATTATTTCATTTGTTACTCATTTGTAACAAACATGTTAACATTAACATCAATTTAATATCAAACTATTCATTTAGTAAATTTTAATATACTATTCATTTTTTTGTATACTATTCATGTTATTTCATTTAATATACTATAAGAATCATGATAGAAAACATAAAAGAGAATTAACTCACTTGAAACTTATATACAAACAAATCAATTTAATATCAAACTAAATTTGTCATATGAAATAACATGTTTCCTTAAAATTGGATATGTTCGAATATAAAAATGTCTTTACGGCTGCGTTAATTAAAGAAGAAATTCAGTTTTGCAACTGAATATTGTATTCGTACAAGAGATATTTTTTTTTGTGGTCAAATCATACAAGCGATATTTAATTACCTCTCTTTTCTTGGTTAAAAATTATATATAATTACTTAGCTTGCTTTATTGAACTGTATACAATATTGCTTCTGTTCCAATTGGTTGATGTATAGGATAAGACTTATAAATAGTCTGAGAGGGTTTTGGCATTCAAATCAAATATCCAAAATATTAATTTTAAGAAAAAAAACAATTTTATTGTAGCAATGTACAAAGAAACATATATATTTCGATCGGTTTTTTAAAAAATAATTCTATACAAAATTTATATATTTTTTAACTATCATCAGTGAAAAAAATATTAATGCTATTTCATGCAACGATAGTGTAACTGTATACACAGATATGCTCATGGCATATACACTCATCACACATAGATGAATAGAAATATGTTGTTGTGTGTTCTGGTGTGGGGTTAATTAGAACTGGCCAACTGAGAGACAAGGTACGGGAGGACAATCTCTAGCTCTATGATGAATATCATAATTATTCTGTTTTGTGACATTTTGGAAAGCGATGTAGAGAGCATTATGCGAGGAGCACGTGCATGAATGATGATGATGCATGTGCATGTCCATGTGTTATGTCATATATATGTATTACTTATATATTACTTCTTTTCCATAAGTAAGTTTGGCTTTGTTCTTTTTAATTAATGATTGTATGTAACAATGACACCAAGCTATAGTTAACAAAAAAAAACAATAACACTAAAAGTTCACTTTGATCAAAATACCAACAAAGCCGAGTGCCATCATTAAGCCTTGTTCAGACAATATATTGTCGTGTGAGATAATTTTACAACCACACAAATTTATTTATGATTCATACCTAAAAAATTAACTGTCAATATCATTTCAGCTATTTAAAACGAATGCCTAATTGTTATGAATTTTTTTTCTCGTTTGCCATTGATATAAATACACACACTATATGACACTTATTATAAATTATTAGAATAAATTGTATTAAAGAAACTATCTAATTAAGATTACCGGAAAAAAAGATTACCGGAAAAAAATTGTGGGAGATTACCGGAAAAAATAGGGGGCATTAATGCGTTTATGTTCTTCCTTTTTAAAACATATCGCGTTAATCAGGCCCGTTTCAAAAAACAAAAAAAAACATATCGCGTTAATCTTAAGGACTAGTGTTTGAGATAAAATTAAGGACCCACGAGATGTTACTTTTTGTCGTTTTGTAGATATTTTTATTTTTGGAATATAGCTTAGTGAGAGCCAAGTAGGATAGAGAAGATGACAAAACAAACAAAAAGTAGAAAATATTTAAAAGAATAAGAAAAAAACAAATTCAAATGAGACGGAAATGACCAAATTTAAATAATTAAAAAGAAATTGAATGGGTAGTCTTTCCCTTTGTTAATGCCAGTGGAAAAGAGAATCATCCAGTCTCTCCACGCTTTTCATTGGTTCCCAATATTGATTCAATGTTTGATCCATTTGAAGTAATTATTATTCGATATAAAATGTAAAGAAACCTGTACCTATTTCCTTTATTAAATTCGTACACTTAATCAACGGGTTCGTCGAAACTTATCATATATGGGTCCTTAATTTATGAGGTACGTGAGATATGTTTACAGATTCGGGGGTGATTATCATCACTATTAGTCATTCTATGTATATTCTATATATGTTGTATCTTTATGTACATTACATAGTACAGAATGTCAAATTTGTCTTTAAATTGATCAAGGGATAAGAAATAAGGTTGTCATTTAGTGCGAAGCCAAAAAAACAGTGGAGGCTTAAATAGGTCGCGAAAAGGCAAGTGTTGTTTAGTAAGTTAGCAAAATTTGGTCATTTCACTTTTAATTGTATTACCGTTCTGGAAAAGGACACTGTATTCAACGAGAAACACGATTTTTCTTTCAATAAACAATTCCAGTATTTTAGACATATCTTGTTGGATACCATTTATCTGTCGAAATCTAGAGCTCACCACTATATAAGTTTATATCAATATATCTGAATTCATCAACTCTATCATCTATTAGCATTTTTTATTATTTATAATATCATTACTTAATTACGTAACCGCCTATAGTTTACAAATTTAGATAATCTCTAGACAGTATACAATTTCAGACCAATTACATAAACGAAGCGGTACCTCAGTAACCAATTTTAAATTTGTACCAAAAAATATATACAAAATGAATGCACGAATGTTATCAATCAATGTTTGAATGTCTTCTTTTATAAAATTTAGGTTTGAACTTGCCTTGCCATCTAAATTTGTAGAATCCATATTAGCATACATGTATAATCCCTCAAGTCTGCATGATTCTAGTTAAACGTTGGAAATACTATATATAAAAAGTTGATAAGTCTTCTCCAACATTTGACACCCAAGTGTACTTAAATTTTTTTATTAAGCCTTGTGAAATAAGCTGTTGGTTGATCAATAAATTTGAAATTTCAACAATAACATATTTAAATTAGTAATTAATTATACTGTTCGCATCCTATACACTTTTTAAACTCATTTTCTTCAACAAAAACAAAATTTTGACCACAGAAAATCAGTTAAAACTAATTAGATCTCATGGATGCATGGATTTATTCCAATGTTTCAACAACTACTTTAGTTTCTAAACGAATGTTAATGACTTTTCCTTAACATTATGAATTTTCTAATCAGCAAGACTTTTACCAAAAAGCATGAACACAAAGGATCACCAAAAAAAAAGCTATGTCAATTGCAACGAAACATCATGGATTTCTCGGTAAAGAACATAATTTTTTTTCTGAATATTAACGAATATTTTCTGAAAGATAAAGATTTTTCTGACAAATCAATTATTTTCCTTTTTAAATGGCTGAAACAGTGGTAAGATACTCAGAACACAATTCGTGCTTAAGTACCAACGATTTTAATTATCTATATGCGTTATACGGTATAACTTATACCGTTGAGTGTCTATTGTATTTTTTACTAAATGTCATCTTTCTATTTATTTTAGTATAGCTGATTTACGGAATTACTAGTCTCGTAGATGCATACTTTTTTTTGTTTATAATTTTTTTTTCTACACATTATCTGACGCACCTCATAAAAATATTGACACAACAGTTAAAAATTATATATATGAGAAAAAGTATGCGTAATGTAATTACTGGTCTAGTGCATCTATAAATAACAAAAAATAAAAATATTAACCATATACTATTATAGTAAAATAAATTTCTATGTTATATCAAGTTCGGAGATACATTACTTTGAAAATAATACTGATCGGACTATAACAGTTTGCATGTACACAAAAAAAAACATAATTAATCATGTACGCTGTCTATTCAGTTAGGATCAAACCTATTGAAGACTTTGTATTTTTGAGTGATCAGTCAAAATAGATTCAATGCTGGCATGCTATATCAGATCAGATTTTACTCATTTTAGACATGAATCTGGTCTACAGATAATAAGCTGCTCCAATGTTAACAAATATCCAAATATAAAGATATTTTTAAGATTTAGTTTTGGTTTCAAATATTTAAATTCTAAATTTATTGGATAATTATGATCGATTGTATTTTACAGCATTTTTCATGATTAACTAAATTAAATGCTATTTTTGACGAAAACATATTTCTTTATTTTCGTGATTTCTGTTAAAACATTTTATATTTTATAACAGAGAAAAACTGTGTTTCTACACAAAATTTACTCCCGTAAAAGTAGAACGTTAAAAATATTACGTACAACCGCATTTTTGGCAGATTGTGTATGTTCAACGCTTGCTACAAAAAAAAAGTTTTGGTTCAACGCACTTTCAACAAAGGCTATGCGCCTTTTTTTTTAACCATAGGGCTTTGCGCCTTTACTACTCAATTTGGCATGCTGTCACTAATGATCTTTTAATTAATAGTGTTTGCTTATCTAATTTGTTTAATTTAACAGTAATTAAGCATTCTATCATGAAAAAGTAACCGTAATTTAGAGATCCGTTTGCCTCCTTATCGTTGGCATGGAGTCTATCTTTTTATGTTTTGATGAAGTTTTTTTTCATGCTGAGTGTCATGTATATCTCATATATTTGTTTCCTTTATTTTCTTCGTCCAAATTAGTTTTATATATTTTTTCTTCAAATATATTACATGCAAAAAAAACTTTCATTTATCTTAAGTGGAAAATGTAAAGAAGATAAGCTATTTTGTTCTTTGCTGCAGTTAGCTAGATATTGTTTGTAGAGGACAACATTGGCCCTTTCTATTTTTGTTCCTTCTTTTGTCCGAGCCAAAAACACTCCTCTTTATGTCTCCCCTCCTTTTACAATTATGATGTCAATCAATCAAACATTAACTTGACCACAATCGCAAGAAAAAACAAAAAGTAATATGTGGTGGCAGTTTATTCACACATAATTTGTATAGTTGTATATAACGTCTTTCTTAATATTTGATTTGAAAGAACTTTAAACATTTTATTTTGTCAATGATTAAAGAAAGTCAGGAAGCGTGTCATGAAGAAATTGTTTGATCTTATTCCAATGACCAAAGAAATAACCAAATCAACAAATAATTAGACACAGAAAATATTGTGTCTCTTTTCCTAGGTTTTTAGTTTGGGTTTGCATATACCAAAATACTCATTGTTTTGGTTTTTAATTTGGGATTGCGTATACCATTTCAGAAATTCGAACTGAAAACAAAATAGTTATCCAGAAAAATATGAAAAATACATTTATATACCAACAAATATTAGTCATATTTAGATATAAAATAACTGAAATATCTACAATTCCAGTTATACATCGAATCTATTATATTAGTTATATTTAGATTTAAGATAACTCAAAAACCTGAAATAACTGAAATGTTTAAATATCATTTGTTATATTTTTGAAAATGAAACATTTTTTGTAAATTAAATAAACCGAACAAGAATTTTTTTGTTTCCTATATGATTCCTAAAATCGCATATCCAGACTACCCAAAATCTAAAAAGACCAATCTGAACCAAACTGATGATCCAAATTAATCAGTTTTACACATTAGTCAGTTTGTTAATTAGTTCGAAGTTTTTTTTTTCAAAAAAAAAACTGTATAACTTGTAAATATGAAGAAAATATATATCACAAGACCTAAACTTCGATTTGAATTATATATAGTTCGACAACCCATCATGTGTATATATCTTATCTTGCATAAATCAAATAGCAAATAATATTTTTCTTAGAAAAGAAGGAAATGGCGGGACCTCCATATTTTTTCTAGAGGTTTGGTTTGTTCGTATTGTATTAATCGAATAAACTAGTCGAATAACCAATACGAATGCACCAAAACGAGAGCTTTAACTTATGTGCCTCCTCTTGATCTCGACTCCACCACTATAAATAACCTCTCTACCTCTTCCTTTATCTTCCACCACCAAAAATCAGATATCTCATAAGAAAATATTACACAAAAACATCTATCAAAATTTTATAAAAACCAATTTTCTTGCAAGAACAAGATGCCTACAATGTTAACAGATGTCTTTAGAGGCCATCCCATTCACCTCCCACACTCTCACCAACCTGACTTCACATCCCTCCGTGAGCTCCCGGATTCTTACACGTGGACCCTAAAGGACGATCTCCTCTTCGCCGCAGCTCCTTCCCCTCCGGCCACCGGTGAAAACATCCCTCTCATCGACCTGAACCACCCGGACGCGGCCAACCAAATCGGCTGTGCATGTAGAACTTGGGGTGCGTTCCAGATCGCAAACCATGGCGTGCCTTTGGAACTTCTCCAAGGCATTGAGTTTCTCACCGGTAGTCTTTTTCGGCTACCTGTCCAACGCAAGCTTAAGGCGGCTCGGTCCGAGACTGGTGTCTCCGGCTACGGCGTCGCTCGTATCTCATCTTTCTTCAATAAACAAATGTGGTCCGAAGGTTTCACTATCGCTGGATCCCCTCTCAACGATTTCCGTAAACTCTGGCCCAAACAACTTCACCTCAACTACTGGTATATATATATATATATATATATATATACACTCAACCTTTCATATATCTAATCTTCACATTTTACCAAAAAAAAAACCTTTCATATATCTAGTCTTTCTTGCATAAAACTCACACACAGACACTTCCAAATACGACCCAGCCCAACGGCTATATATCACTAATACAAATCAAAATGATTCTATAAGTCCCGTTATCTATAACCTTATATTTATATGTCGTGTATATATTATATTGGGTACTAATAACAGAAGAAACCGAAAATTTGCCATGTCGTTCAAGTTTAGTGGAAGAGTTAAGGTCTAGTAAGAGTTAAGAGCATAATGAAAATCTAGTGTAGTGGACCCACCTCAAGATTTGAAGATATACCTCTTTTAATCGTATCGGAGAAAACAAAAAGCCCAACTTGCTCGTCGTTTTTTTCTTCTTTCTATTTTATTCCAAAATAAAAGGTCGTACTAATATGAATGAAATGTATGTATATGCAAATTGTGTATCAATCTCATCTGTACTAATTAACGGATAAAACTCGTTTGTGATTAACAGCGACATAGTTGAAGAGTACGAGGAACAAATGCAAAAGTTGGCATCGAAGTTGATGTGGTTAGCACTAAATTCACTTGGCGTCACCGAAGACGACATTAAATGGGCCAGTGTTGACGACTCAGATTTAAACTGGGCCCAATCTGCCCTCCAGCTAAATCACTACCCGGTTTGTCCTCAACCGGACCGGGCTATGGGTCTAGCCGCTCATACCGACTCCACCCTCCTAACCATTCTCTACCAGAACAATACCGCCGGTCTACAAGTATTCCGTGATGATCTTGGTTGGATCACCGTGCCACCGATTCCAGGCTCACTCGTGGTCAACGTTGGTGACCTCTTCCATATCTTAACCAACGGACTCTTTAAAAGCGTGCTTCATCGTGCTCGGGTTAACCAAACCAGATCCCGGTTATCTGTAGCTTTCCTTTGGGGTCCACAATCTGATACCAAGATATCACCTGTTCCAAAGCTGGTTAGTCCTGTTGGATCGCCTCTATACCGATCGGTCACATGGACAGAGTATCTTCGAACAAAAGCAGTTCACTTCAATAAAGCTCTTTCAATGATTAGAAATCATAAAGAGGAAGAATAATATTTGTGATCGGCTAGTTAGTTTAATTAATAAGAATTGTTGTAAATTTTTCATTAGTATCACTGTTTGTCCCTAACGTATTTGAATATCAGCATTCCACAAAAACAAAAAAAAACTGGCACTTCTCGAATTGTGTATTGACATGTTGCCACTAATGAGAATCTCATTTTTTTTAAGAAAAAAGATAAATTTTGCAATTATGCGTTGAGGGTCCCAAAAAATTCTATGATTGAAACGCTAAAAAAGTCTATTTTATTAACATTAAAGACAAACTACACGGTGTTATTTCTGAATCATACACAATTCATGTTGTTTGGTTGCTATTTGTCAGATTGTCTAAAAATAAAATGACAGAGCACATCTATGGTGAGACTATGCCTACTCTAAAAAGAAAACGAAAGTGACCAAAACAACTACATTATATTATCTTATCTTAATCTTACAAGCAATATCTTCTGTCTCGATGTGTGCAGCAGAATATGGCCCATGGTTATGGAACTTTTCGTGTTGAATTGTTGATATTGATTAGAAATTAATCAAACTTTTTCCGTATAATGGAGACCTGAAGTCGAGTGTTTACTCTTTTTTAATTACCACAATCAAAAAGACAAAAAAAATAGAAAGGATTGAAAGAAAGGTAACTGCCCATGATAGTATATAAACAAGGCCCACTTTCCACTTTAGTTGTTTGCAAAAGGATTATTATACAAACACGCTGTAATAGTAGATCATTGATATCTTGAGCTTTTTTTTTTTTCAAGCAAGGAACCAACGAAGTCTAAAAAGGCCAAAATACACACTTAGTTTCAAAGATATATAACAAAACAGACATCCTAATACGGAACAAGTTCACGAAAGGGATAAACTTTGGTTGAAAATAGTCAGGTTTGCGTAAGATTGTGATTAGCGTCATAAGCTTATGGGATGGATACCACAATAGGCCTTGGTCATGGTACGGTGGGCCTTGAGATGAACCTCTAATGTTTCATAGAAATCAAGAAGTCCGTCATGGTGAAAGGGCTTGTACGCTAAAGGATGGTTCTTATCCACCATCTCATCTGGTGTCGATATCATCCCTTGTTGGAACGAGAAGAAACCAAATGAATACCTCGTTTCCACGCTCTCCATCTCCACCTTGTGATAACACCCCTTGATTCTGTCGTTGCTCCACGCCTGATGATTTATCAGCATATAAACTCGAATATTCTGTTGATAATTAACATGTGGCTAATTGGCTATTAATGTTGGCTTACCATGATGGCATCGCCTGCTATAACAGCAAACCTAGTTGGTGAAGGTGTAAAAGGATACCAAACATCTTCTTTATCGGATTTCAACATGAGTCCGTTGATGTGGTTCTGATGGAGAATGGAGATGAAGCTCTTGTCCGTATGACACATGAACATCCTGTTGGGCTCTCCATTAGGGAGTGACTTGTATTTCAGCAACCGAAGAAGGTACCGTGATCCTTTCATGTGTTTATCTGCATACCTCTCTAGGTTATAGCTCTCAAAGAGCATCCTTATCACAAGTTGCTCCAGTTCCGCTTGCATTTTCGCATATGCATGAATGGTTTCACTACAACAAATCCGTCAACACATAGTATTAGCTAGTAGCAATTACATTTTGTTACTAGTCAAAGATTATTTGGTTATAATATATAACCAGAAACGGTCATTGTCATGATCATTATTAGGCCACATGAGACGGGAGAATCGGCGGCACTGTTGGATGTCGTTGACTTGGTCAATACCGAGACCTTCATGAACCGGCTGACCGTCGGAGTTCATGGTGATGTAGCCGTGTCCGGCCTTGCGGTTCTCGTTTTTGATCTTGATTTCTGGTGGAAGATCGAGTAGTTCCTTGGCGGCCTCCAAAATTGACTGGTGGAGTTGTGTTGGAAAACGGTTGTATTCGGCCACGAACCATCCATGATGTTCCATGGCTTCACGGACGCTGTCTCTCGTCGAGTTCCAGAGCTCCGTGTCTTGTTTCAGGTTCTTGTCGGAGAGGTTGATGATTGGAAGCTCTCGAGTTTCATTCCCACCCATTTAGCTTTCCTAAGCAATCATAATCAGAAAAGAATTAGAAAAAGCATACAACGTAGTAAATGGTGTTTTGTTCACAATTTATGATCCAATATATATATTTTTATAAACAAGAAAAATAAACTAAAATTACAGAAATTTAACTGTGTATACTCTCACTATTTCCAAGTGATATATATTTTCGTATAAAAAACAATTTGTCGAGTTTGAGAAATATTCTAGTCACTTTAGTACGACAAATGTAGAATTTGATGATGTGTATTTATACTCCCATTGAAATATGCTTCAGAGAGAGTTTGAACAGAATCATAGATGCTTTTCGTTGGCATTATGTTTTTAAATCAATTATAAAATCCTCCATGTCCCGATCGATAAATAGCACACGTACAAATACAATTTTCGAGTCTTGTGCATTATCAAAATATTGGGCTATATGGCCCTAAAGACCTACTCAAGTTAACCCAAGCCCATTGTTATTTCTCAAATCTAGCGGGATCCAATCTAATTGGTTGAGAGAGAGTTTGACATTTCTCAGCTTAACTGTGCAATGTACCTTTGACTTTCTAAGCCGCCGACGTTGACCAGCTTCTCCATCTGACTTATTGTCGCCTTATTCTTTTGGTTGAAATTTGGTAGAATAAAAAAATAACATCGACGGTCTTCGCTTTCCTTTTCTCCAAATATTCACATCTCTTTCCTCACCGGAAAATGTGGTGGCGACAGTGGTCAGCTCCTCCCCTCCTTATCCTCATAGTTGCCCTTCTCCTCCCTTCCTTCTCCGCCATTGATTTTCTCTACAATTCCTTCAGCTCAGCAGCAAACAGGAGTGACCTCATCCTCATCGAAGATTCCCGCGTAGACTCCACCGTAATCCGCCTCATCAACGAGTCCAATCAATACTCCTTAGGCCGAGTTTTCTACCCACAAAAGCTCTCAATCATACCCGATCCAACCCGAAACCCGACCCGACTCTCCTCTTTCTCCACTTCCTTCGTCTTCTCCGTTCTCCCCGATATCTCCACCAGCCCTGGCTTCGGACTCTGCTTCGTCCTCTCCAATTCAACCTCTCCTCCAGACGCAATCGCCAGCCAAAACTTCGGTCTCTTCCCAAACGTCCCCGTTCGATTCCCCGCTCCTCTCCTCGCCGTAGAATTCGACACCGGTCAAAACTCTGAAGTCAACGACATCGACGGAAACCACATAGGGATCGACCTCAACAGCATCCTATCCACCAAATCCGAACCCGCTCGCTACTACGACTCTGTTAATGGAAGCTTCGTCCCATTTAACATGCGTAATGGACAAAACGTCCGTGCTTGGATCGATTTCGACGGACCCAATTTCGAGATCAACGTTTCCGTCGCACCCGCCGGTGTCCCTCGACCTCGCCGGCCTACGCTCACCTTCCGTGATCCGATTATCGCGAATTACGTCTCGGCCGATATGTACGTCGGCTTCTCCGCCTCCAAAACGACTTGGGTTGAAGTTCGGAGAATTCTAGCTTGGAGCTTGAGCGATACCGGAGCTCCTCGAGAGATCAACACAACGAATTTGCCCGTTTTCTTGCTGGAATCGTCGTCGTCTTCTCTTTCGACTGGAGCAATCGCCGGGATTGTTGTCGGTGGTGTGGTCTTCTTGGGTCTAGTTGGATTTGGAGGTTACTTGATATGGAGGAAACTAATGAGAGAGGAAGAAGAGGATGAGATCGAGGAGTGGGAGTTGGAGTTTTGGCCTCACCGCTTCAGCTACGAAGAACTCGCCGACGCTACGGAGGTTTTCTCCTACGATCGGCTTCTCGGATCCGGCGGATTTGGGAAAGTTTACAGAGGAATTCTGTCGAACAAGAGCGAGGTCGCTGTGAAATGCGTGAACCATGATTCGAAGCAAGGCCTAAGAGAATTCATGGCGGAAATCGAGAGCATGGGTCGGCTTCAGCACAAGAATCTAGTTCAAATGCGAGGATGGTGTCGCCGGAAAAACGAGCTGATGCTCGTCTATGACTACATGCCAAACGGAAGCCTAAACCAATGGATCTTCGACAAACCCAAAGAGCCAATGACGTGGCGGCGGAGAAGACAGGTGATCAACGACGTAGCGGAAGGGCTTAACTATCTCCACCATGGATGGGACCAAGTGGTGATACACCGAGACATTAAATCAAGCAACATCCTTTTGGATTCCGAGATGCGTGGGAGGCTAGGCGACTTCGGACTCGCCAAGCTGTACGAGCACGGAGGGGCTCCCAACACGACGCGAGTGGTGGGAACGCTCGGGTATTTGGCGCCGGAGCTAGCGTCTGCGTCGGCGCCGACGGAGGCGAGCGACGTGTACAGCTTCGGGGTGGTGGTCCTGGAGGTGGTTTGCGGGAGGAGACCGATAGAGTATGCGGAGGAGGAGGATATGGTGCTTGTGGATTGGGTTAGGGATTTGTACGGCGGAGGAAGAGTGGTTGATGCGGCGGACGAGAGGGTGAGGGGAGAGTGTGGTGCGGCGGATGAAGTTGAATTGTTGCTAAAGTTAGGGCTGGCTTGTTGTCACCCTGATCCAGCTAAGAGACCGACTATGAGAGAGATTGTCTCGCTATTGATTGGCTCGCCACCGGAGGATTTGTTGAATGGACTTACGCCGGCCGCCGCGGACTCTGCCTCAGCACAGTAGCACACGCCCGTTTAGCTTTTGCTGTTTTTGTTTTCTGTTTTGAGGAAGAGTACTAAAAAGTTGAAGATTGACCTACAAAGTTAATGAAACTCCAAAGTTTATTACATGTTTTGATTCATGGGCCTTTGGGCCGTTAATATTATTCGAAAGCCTATTTAGATGCGATGTCATTTGTAGATCGAGCATGTATGAGAATCGTCCAAGAAAGCCTATTTGGGACACACGTTTAACCTATTATCGAAGTTTGTCTTACCATTCATATTATTTTTGATTTTTGGTTTAGTTTCAGGTTGAAAAAAATTCGGTTAGGTTCGGGGTTTGTTGGATTCCTTTATAAATACTCCCTTATGTACATAACTGTTAGACAAATAAATATGATGCACAACAACTAACAAATCACCTAATTTTATTGAACTTAATGGCTTACCAATAAATGGTTCCATATACTTCCATTAGCCAGTCTTAGTGCTCCACCTAAGGTATGTTTTGGTTGAAAGAACGGCCGTCCTAGTTTCGAGGAAATAATGAAAGAGGAAAAAATAGATACTGGAGAATATAGGACGGTCTTCATATAATTGGAAGGCAAACGAATATGGAAAGTTCCATAAATGTGGTTGGTGTCATTACTCATAGGAGTTTTTTTGTTTGAGGAAAGATTTTTGAGGAAGTTAACGAAGACCAACTTCCCTTTCAATTTATCTTCGTCATGGGTCCAATTAGAAACTTCGACTGAGACTTTAAAAGTAAGGGTCGACCTTTAACCCTTCTTTCGACACACGTTTACCATTAGTATATATATATATATATATATATTTATTCATGGCTATCCTGGCTAGTACGTCATTAACAAACCGATCGAGAACTGTAATTATACTTACACATCCTAACTATGTGGTATTAAAATCAAACACATATATCACTATCTGGTAATTAAACGCAGATTTATTTTTTTAAATATATCAAATAAGAGATAGTAATATATTTTTCTTATATTAAAAATATAAAGTCCAAGTGAATACAATTCAATTCAATTAAATACAAGGGGGCTGCTAAACGAGAATCGGTTATCAAAAAAAAAAAAAAAACTTGACAAGAATCGTCAATGTCTAAACTCACTTTTTTCCCATCTAAATCACTTATTTTTTCATTTAACTCTATACTTTTTTTTCAAACATTTTTGTACTATAAGCCAGTCACTTCATCGTACGTATTATCTTAGCTTCCTTTTTCTAATTTTCGGATAAAAATTGTTAAATGTAGTGTGTAACAAATATTAGAACCAGTGGTAAAATATTTTGATGATGTTTTTCTCAGAGATTGTATTTTGTAATTAAAATCGTAATTTTTACCAGTGAGAGAGACAGAGAGTAAAAATGATATAAAGAATAGGATTTCACTTTTTCTATCTTTATTCGTCATTAAATTTACCATGTTCGCAACATGTATAATTGTTCTGTCAATATCTTTTTGTTCGGTTTATTTTTGTTAAGATCTTCGTACCCAAATTTAAGTTTTATTGCATTCATAATGATAAAAACCCTCCAAAAACCCTCCAATATTATGTCCAAACCTTTAGATATTCAGTTCACACTGTACTAGGATTCTTGAGAAGAGATTTGAGTTTTTAAGGTGGGATCAATTAATTACTTAATTAATTTCTTAAGCAGTGTTTCTTCTAGATTCCCAGACAGAGTCACAGCTGACGTAAGCTTTTCTTTTTTTTTTCCTATTTGTAAAGTCAAAAGTACACAAGGAAAAAAGCGTAGAACGTCAGTTCGTTCGTCACGTTCCGTCTCTGATTTTTCCACTCTCGTGAATGAAACGACATGCATCTGCGTATACATGAATAGTAAAGTCTCCTCTGCCAAATATGTATATATACGAGAACACAAAGGCTACATTTATTTCATCTTCAACTTTCGATTTCTCTTGACCAATTTTCTTTCTTTCATATCTTTCAAGAATTTATTCTTTAATTCTTTATCTATCATAATCAAAAACAAAAAAGAACAGAAGAGGGAAAAGAAAAAGAAAACGCTTTGATTTCTGGGATTCACTAATCCGGGAAAATGGAGGGAACTAGTTTTCAGAAAGCGAATAACAGTTTGAGAAGAAACTCGTCGGTGTGGAGGAAAGATTCAGGAATGGAGATTTTCTCGAGGTCGTCTAGAGAAGAAGACGATGAAGAAGCTCTGAAATGGGCTGCTCTAGAGAAGCTCCCCACTTTTGATCGTCTCAGAAAAGGGATCCTCACGGCCTCTCACGGCCTCAACGAGATCGATATTCAGAAGCTTGGATTCCAGGATACGAAGAAACTGCTCGAGAGGCTCATCAAAGTCGGTGACGACGAGCATGAGAAGCTCCTCTGGAAACTCAAGAACCGTATCGATAGGTAAGAAAAAAACACACACTCGTTTTAGACTAGATTCCAATCGAAACAGAGTAGCTCTGTTTTATTTTTAATGTTAATCTCTGAGCTAAAATTTAATTGGTAAATGACAGAGTTGGAATCGATCTTCCGACAATAGAAGTTCGGTTTGATCATTTGAAAGTTGAAGCAGAGGTTCATGTCGGAGGCAGAGCTTTACCCACGTTCGTTAATTTCATCTCCAATTTCGCCGATGTGAGAATGCTTTTTCTTACTTTATTTTTCTTTTCTATTTAAGAAACATAAAATAAATATATATAACAGTCTATTTTCGATGATATTTAACAGAAGCTCCTGAATACTCTGCACCTTCTTCCCAACCGGAAGAAGAAGTTCACTATACTCAACAACGTCAGCGGAATCATCAAGCCCGGCAGGTGACATTTCATATTCCGTTTTACTATTCTAAGAAATTCAAATCCTTTTAGTTATTATATTGGGGAATTGTTAAAAAAAAATTGGAACTTGTTGACCACAATAAGACAAAAAAAAACTTTGAATTCTTCAGGATGACTCTGCTCTTGGGTCCTCCAAGTTCAGGGAAAACGACCCTCTTGCTTGCCTTGGCGGGAAAGCTTGATCGTGAACTAAAGGTACAATCTTTCTCTCTCTGTTTCAGCATCATGTATTTGCTTTTCTCTTTTAACTATTTGTTTTGTGTGGAAACGGAATCAAATGTAATAACTATCGTTCTTTGCTCTGTAGGAAACTGGAAGAGTGACATACAATGGTCATGGAATGAATGAGTTCGTGCCACAAAGAACAGCTGCGTATATAGGTCAAAATGATGTTCATATCGGTGAAATGACTGTTCGGGAGACTTTTGCTTACGCAGCTCGCTTCCAAGGCGTTGGTTCACGTTATGGTGAGTTTTAACATTTTCTAGGTTTCTATTTTCTCAAAACATTCGATTTGGTATGTGGATTTTGCTGACAATTGAAGTTTTAGATATGTTGACGGAATTGTCAAGAAGAGAGAAGGAAGCAAACATCAAACCTGACCCTGATATTGATGTCTTCATGAAGGTTAGCTATACATTCACTTCCTTAAAAACTTCAACTTTGTGTAAATTTGCAGAACCCAAATATGTAGGCTTTTTCTTTTTTAACGAGTATTATAACTTCAATATTCTACTATCATACAGGCGACGTCAACAGCAGGTGAAGAAACAAATGTGATGACAGATTATATCCTGAAGGTACGGTTTCCTCCAAAGTTTTTTTTTTTAAGAGAATTATCAAAATCTTATGCTTGACATCATCTAAATTCTTTGTAAATTTTACAGATCTTAGGTCTTGAGGTCTGTGCAGACACTATGGTCGGTGATGATATGTTGAGAGGCATCTCCGGAGGACAAAAGAAGCGTGTCACTACTGGTGAGACTTTGAGCCAAGGAAATAACCTTTTTCATGAATACATTGTGTCCATTCGAGATTGATGGTGTGTTTGTGTATATGTAAAGGTGAAATGCTGGTTGGACCGTCTAGGGCTCTGTTCATGGACGAAATATCGACTGGTTTAGATAGCTCAACGACGTACCAGATAGTGAACTCCCTCAGAAACTATGTTCATATCTTCAACGGAACAGCTCTGATCTCACTCCTTCAGCCTGCACCCGAGACATTCAATCTCTTCGATGATATCATTCTCATTGCAGAAGGAGAGATCATCTATGAGGGCCCTCGTGATCACGTCGTGGAGTTCTTTGAGACCATGGGATTCAAATGTCCTCCAAGAAAAGGCGTCGCTGATTTCCTACAAGAAGTACAGGCTTTTTTCATAAGAATATAATCATTTTTGTCTCATGTCTCTACTAAAATGAACACTACTCTTGCAGGTGACATCAAAGAAAGACCAAATGCAGTACTGGTCACGATCTGATGAGCCTTATAGGTTCATAAGAGTGAGGGAGTTTTCAGAGGCGTTTCAGTCATTCCATGTTGGGAGGAGACTCGGAGATGAGCTCGCTTTGCCTTTTGACAAGACAAAGAGCCATCCGGCTGCTCTAACCACCAAGAAGTATGGTGTTGGGGTTAAAGAACTTGTCAAGACCAGCTTCTCCAGAGAATACTTACTCATGAAAAGAAACTCCTTTGTTTACTACTTCAAGTTCGGACAAGTAAGTGAACGTTTAATTACACAACGTACTAGCTCTTCTCATATGTAATGAATATCTCCTCCTCGTCTTCAAGACAGATTCATGAAAATGTTGTTGCTTGCTTCAATGTGTTTACAGCTTCTGGTAATGGCGTTTATGGTAATGACTCTGTTCTTTCGGACGGAGATGCAAAAGAAGACTGAGGCGGATGGGAGTCTCTACACGGGAGCCTTGTTCTTCATCCTTATGATGCTCATGTTCAATGGAATGTCAGAACTTTCAATGACCATTGCAAAGCTTCCTGTGTTTTACAAGCAAAGAGATCTCCTTTTCTATCCAGCATGGGTATACTCTCTGCCTCCTTGGCTCCTCAAGATCCCTATAAGCTTCATCGAAGCCGCTCTCACAGCCTTCATCACTTACTACGTCATCGGCTTTGACCCCAACATTGGAAGGTACACATATACACCAAACAGCTTAAGATGAAATATTTTGGCTACTCGTGGACATTGTTGAAGGAACAGCTAAGAATGCTCATGGTTTCTTATCGGTTTGTTGCAGGCTGTTTAAGCAGTATATGCTGCTCGTGCTCATGAACCAGATGGCTTCAGGATTGTTTAAGATGATGGCAGCTTTGGGAAGAAATATGATCGTTGCAAACACATTTGGTGCATTTTCGTTGCTCGTGTTCTTTGCCTTGGGTGGTGTGGTACTTTCACGAGGTATGTGTTCATGCATATACTTTTCTGATATACTAAAATCAGAAGCTCATCATTCGTTTTCTCATTAACCTGATTAAAACAGAGGATATTAAGAAGTGGTGGATATGGGGATACTGGATCTCCCCAATAATGTATGGACAAAACGCGATAGTGGCCAATGAGTTCTTCGGTCACAGCTGGAGTCAAGTAACTATCAAACTCCCTTGTCTACTATACCTATTTGGAAACCATTTTGTTTTCATGGTTTTGGTGGAGACTGATATATGTTGATTGTATTACAGGCTGTCCCAAATTCATCAGACACACTTGGAGTTACTTTCCTCAAGTCTCGTGGGTTCTTACCCCATGCATACTGGTATTGGATCGGAACTGGATCTTTACTCGGATTCGTCGTGTTGTTCAACTTGGGTTTCACGGTGGCACTGACGTTTCTTAACTGTATGTAATCAATCAGTTTTGACTGAGATCACATCTTCTGATACGAGACTGTATTTTTAACCTTAGAATTTTCTTTATGTGTACAGCCTTGGGAAAGCCTCAAGCTGTTTTGATGGAAGAGCCTGCGAGTGATGGGAAAAACGAGACAGAACTCCAGTCTGCTCGGACAGGAGGTGCAGTTGAAGCTAATAAGAAAAGAGGAATGGTGCTTCCATTTGAGCCACATTCAATTACTTTCGACAATGTCATATACTCAGTTGACATGCCCCAGGTAATATCCTTGGTCGAGGATTTCAAAATCCATCAATCCAAGAACCTTCCTGCTAATCTTTGTTATGGATTCTTTCATACAGGAAATGATAGAGCAAGGCACAAATGAAGACAGACTTGTTCTGTTGAAAGGTGTGAATGGTGCTTTCAGGCCAGGCGTGCTTACGGCTCTCATGGGTGTTTCTGGAGCTGGCAAAACTACTCTGATGGATGTTCTTGCTGGAAGGAAAACCGGTGGTTATATCGATGGAAACATCACCATTTCTGGCTATCCTAAGAATCAACAAACATTTGCCCGTATCTCAGGATATTGTGAACAAACCGATATCCATTCCCCACATGTCACTGTTTACGAGTCCTTGGTTTACTCAGCCTGGCTCCGATTGCCTAAAGAAGTAGATTCAAACACGAGAAAGGTCATTCACAGATACTAACTTTTAATAAGAGCCACATGAGGAAATCGAAATAGTACTCACAAATGTTTTGGTTTCTGTTATGTTATGGTGCAGATGTTCATAGAGGAAGTGATGGAGCTGGTGGAGTTAACACCGTTGAGGCAAGCACTAGTGGGACTACCTGGTGAGAGCGGTTTGTCGACGGAGCAAAGAAAGAGACTGACCATTGCGGTGGAGCTGGTTGCAAACCCATCCATCATCTTCATGGATGAACCTACTTCAGGATTGGATGCACGAGCTGCTGCTATCGTTATGAGGACTGTTAGGAACACGGTCGACACGGGGAGAACAGTCGTCTGCACCATTCACCAGCCTAGCATCGACATATTCGAAGCCTTTGATGAGGTAATAAAAAATGACTTCCAACACGTTCGTTAAAAAGAACTTGAAACCATTTGTTAACATGTTTTGGTATGCGTATATATGCAGTTGTTCTTGCTGAAGCGTGGAGGTGAGGAGATCTACGTTGGACCTCTTGGCCACGAATCAAGCCATTTGATCAACTACTTTGAGGTAATGCATAAGACAGAGTTAATCACATTATACCTAAACTTGTTTGGAACACAAAGCAAAGCAAACATGGACTGAATGTGTTAACTTTACAACAGAGTATTCAAGGGATCAGCAAGATCACAGAGGGGTACAACCCAGCAACCTGGATGCTTGAAGTCTCAACCACTTCTCAAGAAGCTGCTCTAGGAGTCGATTTCGCCCAACTCTACAAAAATTCAGAACTTTATAAGTAAGTATATTCACAGTCAACAATGAATCTACAAAGAAAGACGTCTGATCTCACCAATATAACTTTCTCTTTTGTAGGAGAAACAAGGAGCTTATCAAGGAGCTAAGCAAACCAGCTCCGGGATCAAAAGACTTGTATTTCCCAACACAATACTCACAATCTTTCTGGACACAATGTATGGCATCTCTATGGAAACAACACTGGTCCTACTGGAGAAACCCGCCTTACACCGCCGTGAGGTTCCTCTTCACAATCGGCATTGCTCTCATGTTCGGCACAATGTTCTGGGACCTTGGTGGCAAAACGTAAAAGCAAAAACCTTAAGCATTGATTCTGTGTGTTATCAGATAGATAAAAAAAAACTCTTTTAAATCGACCTAATTCGAATGATTTCACCTACAGGAGAACGCGACAAGATTTATCCAATGCAATGGGTTCAATGTACACAGCTGTTCTCTTCCTCGGGTTACAGAACGCCGCCTCAGTGCAACCAGTCGTTAACGTCGAAAGAACAGTCTTTTACCGAGAAAAAGCCGCCGGAATGTACTCCGCCATGCCGTATGCTTTCGCTCAGGTACTAAAACAAAAATCCGATAAAAGGATTTTCCACCGGAAATTCCTAAAATTCATGAAGTCTCCTCTTTTCGATTTCTCAGGTGTTCATCGAGATGCCATACGTCCTTGTGCAAGCGGTGGTGTACGGTCTCATAGTTTACGCCATGATAGGATTCGAGTGGACGGCGGCGAAGTTTTTCTGGTACCTCTTCTTTATGTACGGATCATTATTAACTTTCACGTTCTACGGCATGATGGCTGTGGCGATGACGCCTAACCACCACATCGCCTCCGTCGTCTCCTCCGCTTTCTACGGCATCTGGAATCTCTTCTCCGGCTTCCTCATCCCGCGTCCCGTAAGCCCGTCTAAATCTCGAAAATACCCTTATATTACTATTTGTTTCTTTTTAATTTCAAAATGGGCCTTAAACTTATTTAAATATTCTGTTCTGACCCTAACTTTTGTTTTTTTTTCTCTTGGACTAAAAATACAGAGTATGCCGGTATGGTGGGAATGGTACTACTGGCTTTGCCCAGTTTCGTGGACACTTTACGGACTAATCACATCACAGTTCGGTGATATTACAGAACCAATGACAGATGGTACAAGCGTGAAGCAATTCATTAGAGATTTCTATGGATTCAGAGAAGGTTTCATGGGAGTGGTTGCAGCCATGAATGTTATCTTCCCATTAGTTTTTGCCATCATCTTTGCTGTTGGAATCAAGACTTTCAATTTCCAAAAGCGATAGATAGTTTTTTCTTGTTTATAAGCTTTGCGGTTTATTTCCTCATGTACCACAAATAAAAAACATTCTTTTGTGTATAAGCTATTCTTCTTCTTTTTTGTAATACAATATTAATATCCAAATAATCAAGTTTTACATTTTTTTTGTTAATAAGCTAAGTAATATTATATTGATATCAATAAAAGGGTGATCAAAAACACTGGATTAGATTGAATCTCTAGCTAATGTTTACATACGCAGCAACCCCTATAATTATAAGACATGTTACAGACAAAACAAAACCAAATATAATCCAGGTTCCCTGTAATAACATTAACAATCTCTTCATGTATGTATTCCTTCTTCTTCTTTTCATTCTAATCTCCACATGAACATTCTCCATCTCTAAAGTGGTGAAAATGCTCAGCATCTCTAACAGATATTTCTCTTCTTACTGTTTTGGAGATGAACTTTACTGTATCATGGCAACTCTCACACATATTGAGATTCTTTGTCACCCAAATCGGCATTCCTGGGACTGTGTTGATCAGACCAAAAGCAATGGCCTTTCTCTCGCTATGTCCACAGAATATCTCATCTCTCGAAATCTCAGTATCGTTCATAGAACTAGATTCTGAACTTGTTCTAGTACGCCCAACGTCACGCATTTTCTCATTGAACGCCTCTAAAACAGTGTTGATCTCTTTTGTTTGAGGATGGTACTTGTCATCGCTAAGAAAGGCGTGAACTTTACCCTTCACTTCCACCCAACTGCATCCTGCATCAACGGTCAGCCCATTTTCTTTCATCATTCTTCTCACTTTTCCAACTTCTCTCCATTTGCTACAATCAGCATACAGATTACATAACAGAATGTAATAGCCAACACTTTCTTTGTCCAGCTCAAATATACGCTGCGCTGATAGCTCACCGAGTTCAATGTCGCGGTGAATCCTGCAGGCGTTAAGCAAGGCTCCCCATACCGCCGGATCTGGTGTTACTGGCATTTTCTGAATAAACTTGTGCGCTTCTTCTAACTCGCCTGCACGGCCAAGCAAATCAACCACGCAAGCATAGTGCTTCAAGTTTGGGGTAACACCATATTCCTCCATTCTGCTAAAGTACATCAAACCTTCTCTCACCATTTGGGATTTGCTACAACCACATAACAGTGAGATGAATGTAATCTCATCTGGTCTTACTCTGGACTTAACCATTCTGTCAAATAACTCCACCACCACCGACCCTTGACCCCGTTCTGAATATCCGGTTAGAAGAATGTTCCATGATGAGACATCTTTCTTCTGGGAGTTGAACTGATTCCAAGCAATGTTCATTCTCCCGCACCGTACATACATGTCTAAGAGGGCATTTGGAAGAAAATCATCGAGCCCCACTCCTGTTCTCAGTACATGGGCATGAATCTCTTTCCCACACATCAGAGCCCCGATTCTAGCACAAGCTGCTAATGCAGCTGTCAATGTTATTGCATTCGGCTGCAGCGTCATTTTCATTTGCCGGAAGAATATCAAGGCCTCAAAACATCGGTTGTTGAGCCGAAGCCCAGCAATGATTGATGTCCAAGATATTACATTCTTGCGGGGGATGTTGTGAAAGATGTCCAAGGCCTTATCAATGGATTTGCACTTTGAGTACATATTAATGAGATTGTTTGCAACAATCACATAGGATATGAGCCTTGCCTTAATCGCCAGCTTATGGAGCTCAACACCTGTGTCAAGATCCCCTAGAGTAGCGCAAGCAGATAGAACAGCAGCTACTGCTATCTCATCTGGCTTCACACAATCTTGATCCATCATTCTGTAAGTGTCTATGGCCTTCTCGGGCAAAAAATTATACTCATAGCCTGAAATCATAGTGGTCCATGACACAATGTCTTTGCGCTCCATTCTGGTAAAAACTTTTTCAGCTTCACGCCATGACCCAGCATTTAAGTACATCTGAGTTAAAGAGTTGCAGACAGATACGTCAACAGCGAAACCTGAGCTTATCACATAAGCATGAATATCCCTTCCTAACCTTCCATCTCCAAGAAGCGCACAAGCAGAGATCACACTAGTAATGGTCATCAGATCAGGATCAACAGAAAGCACACGCATAGCAAAGAATAACTTCAGACCTTCATGACACATCCCATTCTCAAAATACCCGGAGATCATTGCGTTCCATGAGATTATATCTCTCCTAGGCATTCTATCAAAAAGCAACCTCGCGCTCTTTACATCACCACACTTCACATACATAGTAATCAAAGCGTTTACCACATCAATATCCAATTCGTATCCGTATCGAAGCACATGAACATGAACCTCTCTTCCTCGAGCTAGATCAGGTATACCTCCACAGGTTCTCAATACACAGGGGAACGTATAAACATCAGGTTTGACCCCACCAACCCATAACATTCTATGATACAAACACATCGCCTCGTCGAAATAGCCTTGCTTTGCGTAGCCACCGACCAACACATTCCAAGAAAACAAGTTTCTCTCAGACATTTTGCCGAAGACATACCAGGCATCAACCAAATTACCAAACCTCACAAACATAGCGAGAAACGCGTTACCGAGATCAACACCCAGGCTGCTCATGGAATTTAGAGCAATAGAATAAACCTTGGAACCTTCTTCGTGTGCTCTCTTCCACTCGCACAGCCTAACCATAGCCACATACGCATCTTCGTCTACCGAAATCCGCAACTCCTGCATAGAATTCAGAAGCTTCATAGCTTCCTCCAGCTTCCCGTTCGCGCAAAGCCCATGTAATTGAGAATTCGAAAAGTGGGTACTACTAGAACTCGAGCTTAGAACCGATAATCCTTGAGATTTTCTTGTGAAAACTTTCCGAATTCCAAAATTCCAATAGAAATGAACGTTTCTACGCTTATGAGCCTTGCTTTGAAAAGAGTTCGACTTGCCTGGTTTGAGATGAAAGTGAGGAGGTTGAGCAGAAGACGCCATCGTCTGAGTGTTAGAGCAAAGAAAATGGTCATACTCGTAGAGGTTTTACCTGGAGGTTTTAAGGCGAGAAGATAAAATGGACAAAAAATAGTCTTAATTAACTATGGTCGTCCACTTACGTCGTTTTAGCCTTAATTTTCCCGAAGATTTTATTGACATTAAGACAATTGTTCGCCTCAAATTCCATTTAATACTCATATGTGATAAATTGAGTTGAGTCAAGACAGAGCCACTCTTCATATTGTTGTCTTAAAAGTACAGAGATTCATAAGATTATTGAACTTATAGAAAATCAGTTTTCTATTGGTATCAAGAAACAAAAACAAAAACAAGCATTTGACTAAATGGTTGACTATAGTCTTCTCACTATCAAAATCTTTCTTTATTCCGACCAAAACCTTCAACCCCTCACGTAACTAATCCCATAAACCCCTTTTATCCGTCACTGTCTAAATGCCGGTCCGAGTAGATTTCTCCGATAGTTGACTCGTAGATTCTCCTGGTGCAGCTTCCTCCTGTGATACAACAGGAATCTTGAGTGATGAAGCTCTCTCCATTTCCTTCTCAAGCTCTTCTTCAGACATCAGTGTGTTAAACTGTCCCTCCAGCGACTTAGCTGCGGCTAACCACGCAGTGACTATACCGAGGAGGATGACTCCAAGGTAAGGAGTGGAACTGGCGAGTGAGCCGAACGTAAGGATCATAAACTGCTGGATTAAAGCACCGCCTGATTTCCCCAATGGATTGCACACCACATCAATTGCCGCTTTGCCTTTAACCTGAAAACCAATGGCACACACCGTAAAAAACAAGAGAGATCAAAAGAATGCAAACTACTTCCTTTAAGAGAAAAGACACAAAACCTTGGTGTCCTCATCCAGTGGGATATAAGCCATTTCTTTGCAAGGATCGAACAAACTGTACTTGGCGCTCTTGCTGAAGATATTCTGGAGGGCCCCGACATACACAGCTGCGAGTAGTGGTGTCATACCAAGCTTGGCAACCAGAGGTGCGAATGGGCCACCAAAGAGTATTAGAGAGAAGAAGGCAACCCCGGTTAATAGCAGAACCGTTGGCGTGATCTTTGCAGCTACCCCCCAACCATACTTATCGAATACATATTGGCTGAGAAGCATCATTGTGAATGTTGCAATACCAGTGCAGGTTGAGAAGTCGCCCATGAATGCTGAGTACTCGTTCGGGCTAGGGAACTGTGTTCAAAGAAATGGTTTTTAGGTGCTAAGATGAAAGCATGATACTAGTAGCAACTTTTTCTCCATTAGGATTTTGCTCACCTGAGCTTTAAGCTTTGATTTCCATGTGACTTCCACAAGGTTGATACTAATTCCATACGCGACAACCAAAGTAGCAAGATCCCTGATGTATGGTGATGACACCAAGAACTTCAAGCTCTCCATTGTTCCCATCTGTGGCTTCACCTGTAACAGATCAGAAGACAACCTCGTATCACAACCTGCGCATTTAATCACATAGAACCATAAGTATTTTGTAAGTTCAACCAAATTTATTACCTTCTTCTTCTTGCTACGGGTTGGGAGGGGGACGTATCTATTGACCCACCAGTAGAGAAAACAGATGGCTAGGCCCATCCCCACGACAATACTCATCATGGCTTTCAATGAAACAGCCCAGCCATCAACTCCAGGACCGAGATTCTTTCTCATATTAGAGAAATATTTCACAGTTCTTCCTGAGAAAATAAGGGCAACATTGGCCCCTAGTCCAAACAAAGGATAGAACTTTTTGGCTTCGTCAACAGTTGTTATCTGCCAGCAAAAAAGATTGAATACTAGTTAATTCAACAGATAGTTATTGACTCAAGAGTTCCAATTCCTCATGGCTAACAAACCAAATAAGTATTGTGAGTCTAATGACAAGCAGTAGTAGAATCAAGAGTCTAATCACCTGATTGGCAAATCCCCAGAAGAGAACTGAAACGACGACGCTACCCCAAAGCTCAGCCATGACATAGAACAAACAGAAACTCCAAATCCGCATGATTGCGAGAGGACCCATGAATCTGGGGCCGAGAGTTGCAAGGAGCTTATCAGCAAGAGCTTCAGGGTGAATTAAGTTGCTGAGAGGGTACATCACGAAACCGAAGGCTCCGAAATAGACAATGAAAGGGACAATAACAGTGTAAAAGAGAGCCTTTTTGGATAGAACGTTGGAAAGTTTGGTGTAGAGCAACATGAACCCAATAGCCATAGGAAGATTGACCCATGTCTTCAAAAAAGGTATAATCTCAGCAGAACTTCCTTTCGCCGTCACCACCAAGACATCTTTTGTGTCCCTCAGAATTGTGTAATTGAATAGAATGCAAAAGAACATTAACCCTAAAGGGATAATCTTCTTAAGAGTTGTAACCTCCACACCGAAGATCTTAGGCGTCACCGCCATCGCCGCCGAGTCTCCTTCACCGAACACATTTCCGTCTCCGGCGGCCGCAGCCTCCGCCTTGCAGATGAAACCTCTGCTTCTCTCCTTAAGGGAAATCGAAATCCCATGTGGGTTTGGCTGAAGGGCTTGAAATTTGTTATGCCCATTAGAGGATATCGACAAGGCAGGTAAGTTTCTGGTGAAAAGTCTTTGCTTTAAGCCATGAGACGGTTGGAGAAGACTTCTCACTCCGATGGGTTTAGCGGGTAAAGAGAGAATTCCTCTGGTTTGAATCAGACCTTCCATCTCTCTATCTCTCTCGCACACTCTCCAGCAAAACCCTGAGAGAAAGGAAATAGGAAAGGAGGAGGGGATAGAGAGATGATAAGGTGACTCTCGGTAGAGCAGAGAAGTGTTGTTTATTAACAGTGTGAAGTGAAATATCTTTAGGGAAAAGGGCGGATTTTTGCACCGTGAACGAAAAAACCCTAATCGGGAACTTACCGTCAAAATGTCCGAAGCTAATCTTTGAAATTAAATAAATAAATTTGCTTTCGGCGAATTCTTGGGAGAAATCGGCGGTGTTTTGTCAAAGCAGATGATGACGTGCCCTGCAAAATTGTAAAGAGTTATTTTTTTACTTCGTTTTTTTCATTCTTGCAAGTAAAAAGAGCTTGTGAGTTGCTTACTAGTTACTTCACATGCTCGGCAAATGGCATTATGGCCTTAATGAATTTTAATTAGAGTAGAATTTCGTGCTATGCGTACATTTATTATGTATAAAAAATGTTTGCAACTTGGTAAAGAGAATCCCTAATAATCGTACATTGTATTTTGAGAAAATGCATGTATTTTCCCATTAAGGACCACACCAACTTTGTTATATGGAGATAATCCCCACTTGCATATATCATTCTCTGCTATATAGTATAGCCGATATTTAACATAACTATTAAGAAAAACAAAAAAAATGTTAATATCAGAGATCTTAAGTTTAGTCACAAGACTTATAACATAGTCTCTTTATTTTGCAGGACATGCAACAATAACAAAAACAGCTTATGTCTGTAAAGCTTGATATAAGATCGTATCATCTATGCCTTACCAACATGAAATCATATTCATTCCAATCAGTGTTTGTCATCATCTATATTTTAAATGGTAAAAACTAAAAAGATTCGGTCCTTTTACATATAAATATGGTCAACACTAATTTAAAACCACAAAACACCAAAAATCAGAAAGAAACCAAATGATGATTCTATACTAATTCTAGATAGTTATTTTATAACTTTTTTTATTTTTGTTTTGTTTACCGGAGATAATCTTCTATAATATTACTAGAAAACTTCTAAAAGTTAAACCTAATTTAGGTGTGGTCCAGTTGAAAACAATTGCATCTTGAACTCATAAATAATTTGATCCAAAATCAAATTTAATTTCGATATTATATATCCCGACTGGGTTTATCCGAAATCTATTATATTAAAACAGAAGCACTTTTAGTGTTTGTTTCCAAACACTCCCAAAGTTTTTTTTTTTAGATATTATTTTATATATATAAATTTGATTTCAAAAATTTGATATTAATTTAGATAACTACAGATTCCTTAAATATAGCTTATATTTAATTTAAAATTCAAACTATTTATTTTTGTAATTAATTTAATTCTTTAAAATATATATATATATTAATTTAAATTATTTTAAATATCCTTAAATATCAGTTAGATTTAATTTAACATTTAAAATTTAAATGATATTTTTAAAATAACATATATGATTACAAATATCTTATTATATTTTTTTAATTATATTCAATCAGATTAAAATTTCATATATTAAAAACTGATAAATATTAATATTATATGGTAAGTTAATGGACGGTTTAAGTTTTTTTATAATTATAATTTTATGCGGGTTAAGTTATCAAAAACATGCAAGATATTAAGAAAAAAATTATTTCAAAATTATGAAGTATTTATATTATATGATAATATAAAGTATGAACAGGCGGACTAGAATATGCGAGTTAGAAATATGTTTTATAATAATGGTCATTTTTTATTAATAAAATGACTGTGTTAGAATTATATTTTTATGATCATGGTCATAATAATACTAGAAAAAAATTAAAAATAAATTATATCTAAACAAAAAAAATCTTTATCACTCATTAGAAAAATTATATCTATAAAAATATATAAATTGCATAGCAAATTTGGATTTATAAAAAAAAATCTCGTGCGGATGCACGGAGTAAAATCTAGTACTTCTATTACAAAAGAAACCTAAATCAAATGTTTTTCTTACATTAGAATTTGAAGGTCAGATTTCAAATAATCTCAATCTTACTATGATTTTATCCTCGCTCTAAGAGAACTACACATTTGGATGAAAACGAGGGGCTTTGATTGACGTGCACCAACTTGGGAAATGGCTCAGAATAAGAGTTGGGAGACTGTGAAGATCCTTCATCGTTTTCCCTCAATTAAACTAAACTCCAAAACAAAAAAGTGGGGTCCGCTTTGAAGGATTTGTGTCTATTAAAAGTTCCACGTCGCGGCAAAATCAGAGACGTCAGATTCATAATACAAGTCTAGTAGAAAAATGCAATGTGTGAAAGCCCAGCCTCTCTCTAAACTTGTAAGCTAATTGGGCTCTCTCTTTAAAACCCATTCAAAGGCCATTAATATTCTCCCTCGGATTAAGTAAGATGATCGTTTTCTTTTGTATATGGGTCAGCTTCTTACTCCCACTTGCATTCACCATTGTCATCATTGGTATATGGAAAGAACCGGACTTAAACAAACACCATACCATCCAGCAAAGAAGCAACCAAAAAGAGTTATATATTAGGAGGCCTTATATAAAACTAAGAAGCTACGGAAGTCTCTACTAACATTGATAAAAGGCGGATCAGTTAAACCAAGGATTCACAAAAGGCGGAATATGTCGTAGCAGTAGAGTAAACTCAATCCAGGAGATCGGAGAGAGGCGTCTTCTTGAAGGGATCGGCCTTAGCGAGCTGAGCAGCCAATCTCGTGTTGGGGAAGACGTTATCAGCTTTCATTCTGTCCTTCATTCCATAAGCTGGAGTTTTGGCATTGACATAAGCCTGGACAAGGGATTGGAACTGCCTGAAGCGAGATTGATAGCCAGCTTGCCTCATCTTCTGGAAGATTTTCTCTGAGTTGTGAACATCACCTTTTCTTGCATACTCGTCCATCACGTACATAAAGGAGCTCATCAACGGTTTTATCTGTTTCGACTCTGTTGCCTTTCTCAGTGTAGAATCAGCCTTCTCTACTTCCCCAGCTTCCACATAGAGCTTGATTAGTGCATCCCATGTTAAGGCTCCGATATTGCACCCACTGTCCAACATCCGCTTCACAAGATCTTTACCCTCTGAGACCATCTTGTGATCCACGTAAACCCTCAAGAGAACGGAGTATATACTAGAGGAAACTCTATGGCCCATCTTCACCGACTTCTCAAAAACCGCCTCTGCTTCTTTAACTTTATTAATCTTTCCAAAAGCCAGGATCGCAGCAAGAGACTCCTCATAAAAGGGGTTTTCTTCACAGATCCTCCAAATTCTTGTCACTTCATCCGCCCTCTGGAGAGAGCCATAGATGGAAAGCAAAATCTTGCACACATGCCGATTAGCCTCCAAGTTTTCACCTTCCATCTCTTGCAGCACTTTCTCTGCCTTCTCTTTAAGGCCAGCTGATGCATAGTGTCTTGCGATGATAGATTGTGCACGAAGGTCAAGCTCAACACCTTCACTTTTCATCGCCTCCACAATCTGTTCCATACCACTTATGTCATTTGATGATCCTTTGGCGTCAATCAGGATTTTGTATGTGTAAAGACTCGGCTTCAGATTTTCATTCTCCATCAACAGTAACACATCGGCTATTTTCTTCTTGTCGACCCTCTTGTAAAGCATAAGCATCTGATCACAAGCATATGATGTCCGAGGGAACCCCAAACCTTTCATTTTGTTGAAAACTGCTTCTGCTTTCCTCACATTGCTTGTTGCCGCATAGTTCGACAGGAGAGTACGGTAGACCAATTCCCCTCTGAAAGATTCCGGTATTCTCTCAATATAAACTTCTCCCTTGTGCAGACCACGTATCTTGGCAATCAGATCAAGCCGAGAAGCATAATCTCTCTCTTCCAATTCAAATGGCTTATTTTCTTCCAACCATTCTGCCATCTATAAAAACACAAGACAGCGCATAAACGAAAGGAAAACCACTTAGAGAACTTAAAGCAGATAAATCTAGTCTCTAGAGACCAAACAGAGAGTTTTACTGAGAGCCAACCAAGTTTCTTTGATATGCAACAGATTGATATTCAGTCCTTGTTGAAACAAAATGTAATATGTACCTGCAATGCTCTCCCATACATCCGACGCCTACGGAGTTGTAGCATCGCATTTGCGATCTCAGTGCGGTTGATCTCCTTTCCTTCTTCAACCCATTTATCAAGTGCACTTGCTACAGAGAGACCAGAGACAGCAAGAATGTCCTTAAACAGCTCTGATGATCTCTTGCTTGCCGCTTTTTTACCAGCCTCAGGGTGTAGTAGTTCCATTTCTGCTCCTTCAATGTCACCATCGTCACCGGACAACTCCTCCTCAGACTGAAGCCCATCTTCACTATCACCACTAGTCTCGTTTGGAGTTTCAAGGTTTTCGAGGTCATCTTCCTCCCCGGCACTTTTAACGCCAGCGTCAGAGGAAAGTGCACGTCTTCCGGTAAAGGAACTCCATGAGAGCTCGAAAAATGTAGGGAAAGCTTCGTATCTATCATGTATCAAAGAGTTTGATTCAGTAGCACCGTTCTTTTCTCTCAGTGGTATCTCTAGCTTAGAGTAGTACACAGCATTGCAAGCTCCTAATCGGAGACTTTGGCTTCTGAAAAAGTTATAATCAAGTGAAGCTGCTCAATCTCCTGAAACTATGTATACCATTCAAAACAGAGAGTAAGCATTTTCAATGGCGCATCTAAAGTTTAGAGACCAACCTCCTTAAAACCTTGGAAAGAGCGAACATATCTCCTCCTCGACAGAGATCGATTCACCGGAAGTGATCTGCTAATTGAAAAGATAAAACACACAGACAAAACAGAATCAGGAGACAGAAAGGCAAAAAAATAACAAGCTATGTCGAATTTGGAGAAAATGCTATGCATTTCACTCGAAAGATCAGAGCAAGAACTTTAATTTTTTTAACGATTACAGAAAATTCAAAGTCTAGCGTTGTTGGGGAGGATGAGAGAGTACAGAGTGGAAGTGGAGAGCAAGCGAATTGAGGACGAAATAGGATAAAAGCCAAAACCAGGAGAGCAGATAGCTGAAATGGAAGGGTTTAGGGTTTTCCACTCTCTGCGTTTGATTTCTTCGATGTTTGCCTCATTTTGGGAATGGCAAAATTGTAAGCTATCTCAAATTGGGTTATCTATTGGATCCAATTTGTAACAAGGCCCATCTTTTTTTTAACGAAATCGCTAATAATACTACTTTTTTGGTCAACGGTTGCTATTTATGCTTGTTCCATGTTGATCGGTTTGTGTTCTCAACCTCCCGGAATCAAATATACAGAAAAAATGTTCATTTTATTGAAAAAAATGACAAGCCAAAACTTCATGAGGATTTTGTAGGAAGCCAAAAAAAAAAAAAAAAAAGGAGAAGGGATCATTCTAGTCTCCAACTATGATATCAAAAGCTAATATAATAAGTAACGCTTTTTCATTTGGCTTCTGAGGCTTTCTCATTTATACGCAGACTTTCAGCTTTACGCACAACCTCCTCTGCCACAAGCTTCACGTGACCGCTCAGATTACTCTCCTCATGGTTCACTGAACCCACCTCCCATATTCTGACCGTCCCGTCTTCTGAGCCTGACGTGTATGACTCCCCTCCTGGTGCATACCTCACGCAATGCACTGGTCCGTGGTGACCCTTGTTACACCCTGCATTCACCGGATTGGCTTAAAAAGGCTACACACAGATTCCTAAAATGAAACCCAACAAATCATTTCTTTTTCTTCGAAAAAACTCACCAATCTCCTCTCCAGTCCGGAAATCAAACCTATGGACCCACATATCTTCTCCTCCAGCAATGAAAGTGTTCCCGTGTTTCGGTTCCAAGGATGCCGATTCAACGTTGCAAGGCATCTCATAGCTCTTCAGCAATCCAAAACTAGGAGAGCAGGAGAAAAAGCTCTAGCATAAAGGGGTCAAAGAAAACGATAAAACTGTAACTGAGCATGTATATATACATCTGAAACTTACTTATTGGCGTCCCAAAATTTAACACTAGATCCATCAGCAGTAGTTATGTATCGCCCATCATGACTTACTTCAGCACTAGTAACTGGGAACTTTGTTTCTAATGTTTGAACAATCTTGTCACTTCTTATGTCCCATAACCTACAGAAGCACATATACAAGAGGACGATGAAACTAAGGAATACTAGAGGACTGAGTCTAAAGACAGGAACGAGGTGGTGACATACCTAACGTCACCAGTATCTGTGCAAGAGCTTAATATAGTATTATCACTATGAAGCCATTCGACAGTTCTGATTGAACCAGGAGAATTTCCAACTTCTTTTGGAGCTGCGTCTGGTCGATTCAAATCGAATATCCGAAGAATTTTCTCCATTCCACCAGTGAGTAAAAGATGAGTGTCCTAAAATGTAAATATTGGTGCATTATGACCACAATAGAAATGACACCAACAATTCCAGACCCTCTCAACTCCTAAAAAGTAATTTTCGAGATTCCCACCATCCATATCCCTTATTATATCTGAACACTTGGAAGGTGATCGAATCACTTGATGAAAAAGAAACTAAGCTTACCTGTGAAAAGGCACATGCACGAACAATATGCTTGTGTTCAAAGGAGTGCAATTCATCTCCAGTCAATGCATTCCATATTTTCCTGAAGTGTGTTATAACCACAAAGAAACAAAAAGTCTTAATCCCCGGGAAGTTACTGGTTCCCATTAAACTCGCCGGACCATTTTCTCTGGAAACATATTTTCCTCATGCCTTTAAGCTTTAAGCAGACAAACGATCACATGTGGCTATGAATAAATGATAAACAAAACGGTTGAAACGTAACAAGAGGAACAACATACGCCGTGAAATCTGCAGAAGCTGAGGCAGCACGCATAGCATTTTTGTCAAGGCCACAACTCCAAACGGCTCCCTTGTGTCCTTCAAAAGTCCCTATCCAGTCACCAGTCTCCCCATTCCTCAACATCGGGTTCGAATCTAAATATCAGAAGTCGAAGACGAAACAGTGAAATCAACTCATAATCCTAATTTCCTCAGATCAGCAAGAAGAAAATAAATATGAGGCAGCCCAACATAATTACAGCAACAACGAGTAAAAGAGACATTTGTCAAATGAAAATCTAAGAAATCCTGCTCAAAGCACATCGGTTATGCAATCATAATCCATGAACAATACAGATCATGGATATGCAAATACAAAATCGATCGACCCTGAATCATTCATATCAAAATCAGAGAAATAAGATCATACCTTTGCTGGCGCTAATGAGAAAGAACCCATCTGGAGTCACCGGACTGTATGAAACATCGACGACGGGACGAGAATGCCCGTGGCAGACTAACGGAACACCCATCTCTTTCTTGTCTATTCACTAAGAAACCTGATGAACAAAAATCTAATCGATAAGACGATTTACTCTTTTGGAATCCGCTTGCAAACTCAGGAGAATATCTGAAAAGTATAATAGGATACCCGAAATTTATGAATCCTTTTTTGATTCGCGAGAAGAGGACCAAATTCGAATGGTTTGATCGATGCGTATGTATGACCCGCCAGGGAAATCCCCAGGATCACACCTATAGATCTTTTACAAAATTTGGGAAGAGAGAATTGAGAGAAGAAGAGATAATTAAAGGAAACAACTTTTGTTTGGGTTTGTTTCTATGGCCTTGATGCAGAGAAGAACTCGCGGAGACGACGATGGAATTACGCTCAGAAATCAGAAACATGAAACCTTTCGTAATTTTACGAGAAAACACTTATAATTAATATTATTGATGATAAGGCTCCATAACTTCAAAGTAATTACTTTACCAGTTCGGATTTAACAATAGTTATTCAAATGCACCCATAGAGACAAACTAGGTCACTCGCTTCACAGTTGTACGTGAGAACATACCTTCTACTCTTCTAGTTCTAGAATTTCAAAAGAAATGAATGTTTTAGTATTTTCTTTAGAAACTCCAAAAAAATAATTCCCAGATGAAAGGATGAGTAAGCACTATATTGCACTAAACCCTTTGAGACTATTAGAGAATGTTCATAAATTTATTAGAGTTGTTATAAAGAAAATTTGAGCAATTGCTTGTAAATTTCATTTTTTCAATAAAACTCTATTAACAAAACTTCACGTTCATTCATAGCGAGAGCTAGCACGATTATTAAGAGTGTAAAACCAACCTTAATTTTATTCTTGGTAAAGACATATTATTCAATGATTTTATTTTGTCATTCTAATTAAGATAAGTTATCATATTCTTATTACATTGAAATAAGGGAATGTAAAGAGTAGAAAATCTCGTTATTTAAAATTTAATAACATTCATGATGATTATAATTAATTCAGAAGCTTCATGAGTGAATATGTATGTACATAATTTTATCAACAAATTTTGTTGTTTTTTGTTCGATAAATTTGAATATGCTGTAACTAAAAGAGGAAACTGGAGGAAAATCTACGTTGACTAAAGAGTTCAAAGCAATTAAAGCAGAGAATATAGATATGCATCTGATGTTTTTTAATTGCAAAAAAATAATGTATAGGTAAATAAAGAAGATTAAGGAAACAAAATGAAAGGAAATTCTGTATATTTTTATAAAAAAATTTCATAGATAATAAATGAGTAGGAACTCTATTTATTCATTCGTCACGGTCTCCTCGAAAAAGAACAGAGAGTTAAGGCGTCAAAATCACCGATGTAAAAGCTCATCAATAGATTGCTGACACGTGTCGTAGGTCCAATAAAATACGTGTGTTAGTGGGCCCCCTTTCAATTGCCTTCGGCTATATAATCGCTTATTTAGCACTTGCCAAAGAAGACCGTTGTCTCTAGTTTTTGACCTGTATAAATCTTCCAAAAACCCTATAAATCGTCGAAGCTCTCTCTTCCCTCAGATTCCACGGTGACGCACAGCTTTTAAACTGATTTCGAATTTTTAATTTTATAACTATTATTACTCATATCCGGTTTTGTTCTTGTGAGTTGTGAGATGCGAATCAATTCGAATTGCTAATATCAATGTCAAAATAAATATTTTTTTTCTTTCTTGTTGATTAAAAAGGGTACCTAATTTACGTTGGACAGTAGATATTAATTTATTTAGTTGATTGAAAAGTTGGATTTCTTATTTCAATTGGAGACGAAGAAATCAATACCTTTGCCATAGAAAGAAAATTTCATTACTTTATTGCTTGTTCTGTAATGTGATGTTACTCTAATTGTAATTGGGCACATTGCGTTTTCCCTTCTTTTCACAAAAGGCAAAGAAATTGACATTGGTACTAAGTAACAAAACAAAAGTAATGAAGTTCTTCTTTTATAGTTGGTGGAAAAAGACTGAAGTCATGACAATTTTGAAAAATGATTCTATTAAATGCAAGATCTAAAGAAATTGACATATGTTATACAAAATATATAGCTTCCTTTTTTATGGTCTAGGTCATTAAGGCTAAAAATCTGAACAGAGCGGCGAGTTGTGGAGTCTCTAAGTGATTGTGGAAATGGAGGAAGAAAAAGTGGAGAGCTCGACAATCCTATTTCGAGGTATCGTAGCAGATCTTAGAGGAAGAGCCTTGTGTTACAAGCAAGACTGGGTCACTGGTCTCCGTTCTGGTTTCGGGTACTCTTTAAACCTGATTCTACTCTTAAAGCACTCATATTTAGATTCTTACTTAGAAAAAAAAAAGAGGAACAGAATTGTGAATATTGTTTTTGAGATTTTGCAGGATCTTAGCACCAACAACATACATTTTTTTTGCCTCTGCACTTCCTGTCATCGCCTTTGGCGAGCAACTCAGCCGCGACACAGGTCTATTTCTTTTGAGTTTTATCTCTTAACATTTCTCATTTTTCTTTCTTTTTTTTTTCTCGGTTTGTTGTTCACGTTTATTTGGTGGAACACGAGTCTTTTAGTTGCACACGTTTGGTCTGCTTTTTTTGGGGGTTTTTAAGTTTTGCATTCTCTGATTTCTAGAGAAAACACAATTCAAATATGTTTTTTTTTTAATATAATTGGGAAATTGTAGAGGGAGCGTTGAGCACAGTAGATACATTAGCATCAACAGCGTTATGTGGAGTGATACACTCGATATTGGGAGGACAGCCATTGCTGATACTTGGAGTTGCAGAACCAACTGTCTTAATGTACATTTACTTGTACAACTTCGCTAAAGGAAGACCAGAACTAGGCAAAGAACTCTACTTAGCTTGGACTGCTTGGTAATAATTACTTCAAAAAAAAAAACTTTTCTTTTTATGTTTTTTAATTTCTATAAAGTTATGGGTTTTTTTTTGCTGAAGGGTTTGTGTGTGGACGGCTTTGTTACTGTTCCTAATGGCGATCCTCAACGCGGCTGATATCATTAACCGGTTTACGAGGGTCGCTGGTGAGCTGTTTGGTATGTTGATCTCCGTTCTGTTCATCCAACAAGCCATTAAGGTATAAATGTACCAAAAAGCTCAACAACCTTTGAATTGTGATGACAAGTCAAAGCTTTATATACATATGTTTTCATATGAAACTGGCAGGGAATGGTGAGTGAATTCGGTATGCCGAAAGAAGGAGACTCAAAGCTTGAAAAGTATCAGTTTCAGTGGCTCTACACAAACGGACTTCTCGGGCTCATTTTCACCTTTGGCCTTCTCTACACCGCTTTGAAGAGCAGAAAAGCCAGGTCTTGGCGATACGGAACAGGTAAGAGGGATTGATCTTGTCATAGTTTGGTGGACTTTTATGTGTAAAATCAAATCAGGCCTTACAAAACTCTGATTTTCTTTGAAAAAAGGATGGTACAGGAGCTTCATCGCAGACTATGGAGTTCCTTTGATGGTTTTGGTTTGGACAGCATTGTCTTTCAGTACGCCATCAAAGCTCCCCTCTGGTGTCCCGAGAAGACTCTTTAGTCCTCTTCCATGGGAACCTGCTTCTTTAGAACATTGGACTGTCATCAAGGTTACAACACAAAAAATACTTGACTTAAGATCTTGATTTGACAATTTGAACCTCTTTTAAGACCTGGCTTTGGTCTGTACAGGACATGTGGAAAGTCTCTCCGGGATACATTTTCGCGGCATTTATACCCGCAGTGATGATTGCAGGGCTCTACTTCTTTGATCATAGCGTTGCATCGCAGCTTGCGCAGCAGAAGGAGTTTAACCTCAAGAACCCTTCTGCATATCACTATGACATTCTTTTGTTGGGAATCATGGTATAATCAATCAAACTCTCTTTCTTTCTCTGCAGGCTCAGCTGTTACAACATTGAATCTCTGGTTAAAAATCTCCAAAATGGTGTGCTTTTTTTTTTCAGACGTTGATCTGTGGATTGCTCGGTCTGCCTCCTTCCAATGGAGTCCTCCCTCAGTCTCCAATGCATACCAAAAGCCTCGCTGTCCTCAAACGACAGGTTTAGTTGATACTCATTTAACCAACACTCAATATTCAGACTAAGTTGGTCTTCATAAACCCCTTTTTTATTTGGGTTGGTTTCTTCTGTTCAGTTGATTCGGAGGAAGATGGTGAAGACAGCCAAAGAAAGCATCAGGAAGAGAGCAACTTCCTCCGAAGTGTATGAGAATATGCAAGAAGTCTTCATAGAAATGGACAAAAGCCCACTTGTAAGTAGTTGTAGACTCATTATTCAACTTGTTTGCACAAAAAGACAAAAAAAAATCAGATATATTAAGTCTTGTTTACGTACAGGCTCCAACAAACAGAACAGTGATAATTGAGCTGCAAGATCTGAAAGAAGCAGTGATGAAGAGCAATAAGGACGAAGGAGAGAGAAACGAGGAAAGTGGTTTCGATCCGGAGAAGCACCTTGACGCTTACTTGCCTGTTCGAGTCAACGAGCAGAGAGTAAGCAACCTATTGCAGTCGTTGCTAGTGGCAGGTGCAGTGTTGGCTATGCCGGCCATTAAGCTCATACCAACTTCACTTCTGTGGGGTTATTTCGCTTACATGGCAATCGATAGCCTCCCGGGAAACCAATTCTTTGAACGCACTATGCTTCTCTTCGTCCTACCAAGCCGGAGATTCAAGTACGTGCTCTGAAAAAAATGCTCTGGTTTTTCGGATTATTTCTTTTAAAAGACTGATCATGTGATTTTTGTTGTTGGTTAAGGGTCTTGGAGGGAGCGCATGCGTCGTTCGTGGAGAAAGTTCCGTACAAGTCAGTGGCTGCGTTCACACTGCTGCAGATATTCTACTTTGGGATGTGTTACGGAGTGACGTGGATTCCGGTGGCCGGAATAATGTTTCCGGTTCCTTTCTTCCTCTTGATAGCCATTAGACAGTACATTCTCCCAAAGCTCTTTAACCCGGCCCATCTCCGAGAGCTCGATGCGGCCGAGTACGAGGAAATCCCCGGCACTCTTAGAAACCCGCTCGAGCTGTCTTTCCGGGTGAGTCCATAATGTTTTTAATGTTTTTTTTTTTGATAACCGGACTAATCTCTAGATTAGATGAAGAGACGAATATTTTAGTCATTTAAGACGTCTACAATAACCTTTATAATAAAAATTCGAATTAATGCACCTTGTTTCAGTCGACTAACTCGAAGAGTGGCGTCCAAGAGAACGATGCGGAGATTTTAGACGAGTTAACGACGAGCAGAGGCGAGCTTAAAGTCCGTACCCTCAGTCTTAACGAAGACAAAGGCAACCAGGTTTAGCTTTTTCTTTTCTTTTGTTATAGAGATCATCTTTTGAGTTGAATCTTAACTTTGTAAACAGATTTTTTCACACTCATATTTCGTTTTTAAAAAAGCTGCAGATTTATCCCTAGGAAATCGGAGAAGCAGGGGATGGGGATGTGAGTGATCTGTCAACAACATGACCTAAAAATCATGATCATGATGATCTCACATAGTATTGTAGATCAAAACACAGATGAGATTACCTGTGAATTTTTTTTTTATATATAATTTTAATTAAAGATGATGTGGTGTAACTGGTGTTTGTCAAGATATTCTTCTTAGCAAGTTAAGAAATTAAGTATTAATACAGAGAGTGTTACGGATATTTACACCATTTACCATTTCTTTTTATTCTCTTATAGAAATTCTATAAAACACTGATGAGTGTTCTACGCTAATTTGATACGAGATAAAAAGTCGTAACTAAGTTATCAAAATTATACGTAACTCTACAGGAAAAGTAAATAGTTTCAAATTCACTTTATCTGTATTATATACGTAACTTGATTAAATTTGTGTGTTTCCGAAAAAATATAGCTTGTGTAGTTATTAGTTAGTGGATTTAAAATTTTGTTTGGCTATCTAATCACCAAGGATCCGTGGCGCAATGGTAGCGCGTCTGACTCCAGATCAGAAGGTTGCGTGTTCGATTCACGTCGGGTTCAATCCCCCGAATCTTGGTCCTTAAATTTTTGTTTTTAACCTTTTTAGCCCCTCAAAACTTCAAAATTCCAAATTGCCCATACTTTTCCCCCTATTCAATTTCCATGCTTTTAATTTTTGTATACAAGCCCATGGACCTGCAGATTGCGCGGGTTGTCTATGAAATTAAGTCAAACAAACTGTCGACGGTATTTGATAATTAAAGTTTTTATTGGGTAGCAACAATTAAAATTATTTAAAATCAGAAAAATAGAGAGGGGTTCTAGGTCCGAGATTGAAACCAATCCTTAAACCCTAACGCCGTAATCTTCGTCTCCGGCTTCACATTTCTCTCCAGACATTGTTGGGACCCGAACGCCATGAACTACCGCTTCCAGAACCTTCTTGGCGCCCCCTACAGAGGCGGGAACGTCGTCATCACGAAGAACACTCAGCTTATTTCACCCGTCGGCAATCGTGTCTCCGTCACGGACCTCCACAAGCACCAGGCGGTTACTCTTCCGATCTATACCTCTTCCAATATTTGTCGTCTTGCTGCCTCTCCCGACGGGACTTTCCTAATTGTTGTCGATGAAAATAAGCGATGCCTCTTCATCAACGTTCCCCAAAGGGTCATTCTTCACAGAATGAGCTTCAAGGAAAGAGTCGGCGCCTTGAAGTTCAGCCCTAATGGCAAGTACTTCGCTGTCGGGATAGGTAAGTTGGTCGAGATATGGCAATCACCTGGTTTCAGTCGAGCGGTTTTCGCCTTTGAGCGTATTAGGACTTTTGCTAATTCTGATGATAAAGTTGTCTCCTTGGAGTGGAGCTTGGACTCTGATTATTTGCTTGTTGGGTCAAAGGATTTAGCAGCTAGGCTGTTTTGCGTCAGAAAGTTGAAGGGTGTCTTAAATAAACCTTTTTTGTTGCTGGGTCACAGAGATTCTGTTGTGGGTTGCTTCTTTGGTGTTGATAAATTGACTAACAAGGTCAACAGAGCTTTCACCATTGCACGGGATGGTTACATATTTAGTTGGGGCTATAGCGGAAAGGATATCAATTTGGATGAAGCCGAAGATGACCACTCTGAGCCACCCTCTCCTGATACTCCAGAGAGGGCTGATGAGGTAATGGTGGAAAATGGTGTTGGTATTGGCACTGATATTAAAAAACGAAAAAAGTATGACGGTAGAGGTCGTGAGTCAGAAGATGATGATGATGAAGAGTATATGCATAGAGGGAAATGGGTTTTGTTGAGGAAGGATGGTTTTAATCAGGGATCAGCTAAAGTGACAGCTTGTGACTATCACCAGGGGCTCGACATGGTTGTGGTTGGGTTCTCAAATGGTGTTTTCGGGCTTTATCAGATGCCAGATTTCATCTGTATTCATCTGCTGTCTGTTTCTAGGGAGAAGCTAACAACTGCTGTCTTTAACGAGCGTGGTAATTGGCTGACCTTTGGCTGCGCGAAACTTGGGCAACTGTTAGTCTGGGAGTGGCGATCTGAAAGCTATATACTGAAGCAACAAGGACACTATTTTGATGTGAACTGTGTCACTTACTCACCTGATTCACAATTCTTGGCAACTGGTGCTGATGATAACAAAGTCAAGGTATTAAAATTTCAAATACTTAACTATTTTGTTCTATGCCATGCTTATCATCTAAATCTGAAGTTAACCAGCCCCTGTTTTTTAATGTTACATTTTACAGGTGTGGAACCTTACATCAGGATCATGTTTCATCACCTTTACAGAGCACACCAATGCAGTCACTGCTCTTCATTTTATGGCTGATAACCACTCCCTCTTAAGCGCTTCTCTTGACGGCACTGTTCGTGCTTGGGATTTTCGAAGATACAAGAACTACAAAACATATACAACCCCTACACCCCGGCAGTTTGTTTCCTTAACAGCAGACCCAAGTGGTGACGTCGTCTGTGCTGGGACCCTAGATTCATTCGAGGTAATACAACTTATGGCTTTACTGATTTCACTCACGTACTCACAGATACAGACTCGCAGGTTCGTAGGGTGAGGTGATTCACTTTTCTACTTGCCTATCTACAGATTTTTGTATGGTCCAAGAAGACTGGGCAAATAAAGGATATTCTGAATGGGCATGAGGCTCCCGTTCATGGGTTAATGTTTTCTCCCTTGACGGTAAGTAAACTGTAGTAGTCTCTTATGTCGTTTGGTCTAAATATATTTTGTTTCTTGACTCAAAACAAATATGTAAAAGCTAGCTAATGACGTAGTAATTTTTTGGAGTAATGTATACTTCTTGCTTATGGTGTTATAACTCCCATGCCTTATCTAGATACATATTTCTTTCTTTGCAGCAAAATTTAGCTTCATCATCATGGGACAATACGGTTCGGTTGTGGGATGTGTTTGCTAGCAAGGGCACAGTGGAGACGTTTCAACACAACCACGATGTTCTAACAGTTACTTTCCGTCCTGATGGGAAGCAGCTAGCCTCGAGTACGCTAGATGGGCAGATCCATTTCTGGGACACCATTGATGGTGTGTTGATGTACACCATAGAGGGGCGGAGAGATATCGCTGGAGGTCGCAACATGACTGACCGTCGGTCTGCGGCTAATTCAACTTCTGGAAAGTGCTTTACAACATTGTGCTATTCCGCTGATGGAGGTTATCTTCTAGCCGCAGGAAATAGCAGATATATTTGCATGTATGACATCTCAGATCAGGTTAGCTCATTAGCTCTTTTTTTTTGGAATTCAGCTTTTCTTGGCCTCAAAAGTTTGATGCTGATTTGAAAGCTCGTGTTTTGCTTATCAAAGAAACTTACTCAAAAGGTCTGAAATATTTACCTTTTTCAGGTTCTGTTGCGCCGGTTTCAAATATCCCGTAATCTCTCATTAGATGGGGCTCTTGACTTACTGAACTCCAAGAAGATGACGGAAGCAGGACCAATGGATCTGATTGATGATGATAACAGCGATGAAGAAGATGGCATTGATAAACAGTCTCGGGGGAATTTGGGTTATGATCTGCCTGGATCCAGGCCTAACCGCGGCAGGCCCGTTATCCGGACAAAAAGCCTCAGCATTGCCCCAACTGGGAGGAGCTTTGCAGCTGCAACAACGGAAGGAGTTCTTTTCTTTTCAATTGACGAATCCTTCATCTTTGATCCAACCGATCTTGACATAGACGTGACACCAGAGGTGAGCCTTTTGTAAATCGATTCAATGTGTCAGGTTTCTTGTCTGATTATCACCTTTATAAGCGGGTGATGTTTATAGTTCTGATTATTGGTTCTGAAAAAGCAAAGGTAATGTGTTGTTTGCGTAGGCGGTTGAGGATGCCATAGAGGATGATAAAGTGAGCAGAGCACTTGCTCTGAGTATGCGTTTGAACGAAGACAGCCTCATAAAAAAATGCATCTTTGCTGTAACCCCTGCAGACATAAAAGCTGTTGCAATCTCTGTCCCCCAGAAATACTTAGAAAGGCTTATGGAAGCTTTGGTGGATCTGCTTGAGAACTGTCCTCATCTGGAGTTCTTACTTCGCTGGTGTCAGGTATGCTCTTTCTTTCCTATTCTCCGTTAATCTCTTACCTAACTGCTCTTAGCTGATCGAACTTTGTATTTATGTTCAGGAAATCTGCAAGGCACACGCAAGCTCCATTCAGCGAAACTACAGAAATCTACTGCCAGCACTGAGATCGCTGCAGAAGGCAATCACCAGAGCCCACCAGGATCTGGCAGATATGTGTTCTTCCAACGAGTACACACTTCGCTACTTGTGTTCTGTTCCAAACAATCATTAGTTCTGTTTTCTTTTTCTTATGGGAAACTCTGAAATTTTGATCTTCCTTTGCGGGCAAATATTTATGATATATGACTAATGAGTTTTGAATTCAAAAACAAAATGGAGCTTAGAATGTGAATGTCTTTTCTACCATGGGAAATAAGCTCGGAGCTATGGTAACTTTATGAAGAAAATTAAATGTTTAACAACCATAAAAAATAAGAAGAATGTGAATTTTTGATTAAATTTTGAATATGCGAAGATGAGCTCGCAGCTATGGATACTTTGACTAACAGACACTTAAAATACAACAAAATTTAGATTATGCCTAGGACCAGAGCTGATGTCGCTATAAAACCTAAACACTGAAGTACATTATGGATAAAGAATCAAGGGAGACATCAAAACTTTGATCAAAGTCACAAGACATAGCACTTGAATCTTCACGGAGTCCATCTAGGATACATGGGCGCATGGAACTCCAATCGGGGCATGTTCGCTGGATAATTGGCAGCACTTGCTTGGCTCCTTGAACCAAGAAAGAGATCGTGCATGAAAGCATCAAAGTTGAGATCGATCATGGGATGTTGGTATGGAAGCTGATGGAGAGAGTTGGCCAACAATCTCTGTTCTGCTTCCCATCTCTGACGAGCATTGAGCATTTCAATGTACTCGGCTTCTCTTTCCAATTGCTCCCACATGTGTTGCTCCCAAAGTTCCAACTTTGGCGATATAAAACCCGGATGCACAGCTTTCAAGTGGGTTTTAAGCTGAGAATAGGTCCCCGAGAAGTCACACTTGTCCATAGAACAGCACCTGGGCCTAGCATTCATGAATCTCCGTGCGCAAGTAGACTTCATTGTCCCGTAAACCTCTCCTCTGCAGTAGGGACAGTTTAGAGTCTTGCCACTGCAGCGACTTGTGTTCTTGTTGTTGTTTCTGCGGAACTGCTTGAAGCAGTTGGAGTGACGGGCGCTTGTGTCACACATGTAAGCACGACATCCTTTGGAGAAGGAAGCACATTGCAAGAGGACAGCATTGTGTGGCGGCTCCATGCAGATCACACACCTCACATCCTCCCATTCACTCACACTCTCTGACTCGACAGGTGACTCCACTTCTTTTTGTTTCTTGCTCCTACAAGAGCGAAGCGGGTAAGGCGATACCCTACTCCTGTTGCTTGAAACCGGCAAAATCCGTCTTTCCTTCAGCATCTCACACACACTGAAAGCAACACAAAAGAGTTATCTTCCGAACAAACACATAAACAGATATCATAGAGAGTCAGTTCTCTAAAACACGACATCAAAGACAGAGACACAAATAATCTTATATTAGATTTGAAACAGGACAAGGTCAAGGACACAGAACTTAGTCCTAGTGAATGTTACATTTCCGACAAATGATAGCAGAACATGATGATTTCAACTCAAAATATTCGTATTTATCGGTCAATTAAATTGAAACTATTCACTTATCAAAAACAGTTGTAGACTTGTCCAAAAATCCTTTAATCAACGGTTAAACATTCGAATCAGCCATAGATTTCAGAGCAGGAAACAGATCAATTAGATTTCAATTTAACGAGTCGATGAGATTCTTGGCCCAGGAAAGAAAATACAAAACAAAAACCAAACGCGAAATTGATGCCCAGAAAATTCTGATCACATCCACAGACCGCTAAACGACACAACGTCATCGGATCGAGAGATTAGGCAACGAGTAATCGCCCAAAGAAAACGAATGAAACGGAAGAACAAATAATAATAATAATATAAAAAAAAGGATTTTACCTGGCCGGAGAAATGAAAGAGGCTTTGAGAGAGAAAAGTAGAGAGAGAGCCTCGTAAAGAGAGTTTCGTATGAAACGGTGAAATGAAGAAGAAAAATAAAAATGGATGCGCGTGCGTGAATGTGAGGTTGCCGGTGGGGTTTTTATAGGCGTCGAGACGTCTTTTCAGTTTTTTTTTCAAACATGACGAAACTGCCCTTCCCTCCTCGTTGTAAGTCCACCCTCTCTCTCTACTTTCCTTTGCCAATTTAACCACATTTGTCTTTTTGACTTTCTTTGCCGTTGCTTTTCCTTTTAAACGGCTTATAAAGTTTTTGTGTTTTTGCTAACATTTCAATACGTGTCGTACCAAAAACACACATCATCCACACACATGATAAGCTGTTATGGTATTTCTTTTTTCCATTCAAATCTATTAGAAATAAATCATTAATTTCAATTTATAGAGATATCCAAGATATAATTGTTGGTTTATAATTAGTCAAAACTATTATAAAATCAAGTCATATTTTTGTTTCTATATATTTTAAAAATAAAATCAAACATAATATGTAGTTATCTACAATCTACTACATGTCATATCAGTCTTACATCTGTTGGGATCTGTATAGATGTTGATTTTAGTTATCCTATTCGAGCCAGATTACAATACAGACTCTACAGGTAGCTTTATATGTCTATGTATTTGTGTTTTGATATTGATATTTTTAAAAATAGATAAGAACAAATCATAACGTTAACTTTTTTGCTTTAGCAAAAAAAAAAAAATTCTTTCTTATTTCCAAAATATGTATCTTTATTCTCTGTATCTTTTTCAAAAATATTATCTTTCTTATTAAGTGGGGGTGAAAGGAAGAAAATATATATATATTCAAAAATAGCTGTCTGTATATACATATTGTCTTTTTGTCCTTTTGACGTATGTATATACATATTATCTATCAAATTTGAAGGTGTAAGATTACATAACATACGTGCAAATAGAAATGCACATACCACAATCCAAAATCCATCAGTTGCCACTAATATGCAGGTCAAATGGATTAGCCCATGTGACAGGCTTCCAACTACTAATAGAAAAAGCTTATCCAAACTAATTATTGAGAAAATGTGAAATACCGTTTTTCTTGTTATAAAATTAAGCAGAAAAAAAATGATTATACAAAAATACATTGGAACAGATTACATAAAAAGTAAACTCAGCCCAACTACTGACTTAGGTCGGCCCAATAGAGTAAAAGCACTTCAACCCACCCAATCTGACCCGACCCGACCCGTAGGTTTTAACTGTAAAGTTGTTGAGACTAGAACCCTAAACCCGCGTCGGCTCTCTCTCTCTTTCCGCTTCTTTCGTACATCGCCGACCATGGCCAAGGAGAAACTGAAGCCTCTACCCACCACCTCTGATGGAGGTTCGCTTCATTCTCTCCTCTCTCGTCAATTTTGCTGCTCGTAGCTCTGTCACATGGTGAAACCCCCTTCTCTTGTTTTTTTTTTATGAATTCAACAGGTGAAATCGCCGACACTCCTTCCCGAGAGAAGAAGCATAAGAAGAAGAACAGGAAGCGAGCTGAACCTGATCCCGATTTACCCGCAGCGAGAGAGTCCGGTAAGAGATTATCTAATACTTGATACCCAGTTGCTAAAAATTCACATTTTCTGCAAGGCTAGATTGTTGAGGATAAAGCTATTGAGTGACTCCAGCTAGAGATTGCATGGCTTGAATCTTAATATTAGGGTTCCTATTTCTTGATATATAGGTCTTGATGAAGATACAGATGGAGTGCTGGTAGATGATGCTCATAACGAGCCGACCATGGGTGATAAATTTGAGAGTCTTAAATTAGGCGGAGAAAAACTTAGCACTGAGGAGAGTAATAGAGCTTCTGCTCCGATCGATCATAAGCCTCCTACCGCAGCCTCTGTTAACGTTCTTCTGAGACAAGCATTGCATGCTGATGACCGGTCTCTTCTACTGGATTGCTTGTACAACCGAGATGAACAGGTTCGGAAGATCTTTTCTTTACCTTTTTGGTTGTTTGTTTCGTTCTTGGTTTCTTGTTAATTCTTCCAGTTTTATATGCTTTACAGGTAATTGCTAATTCGGTTGCTAAGTTGAATTCAGCAGACGTACTCAAGCTTCTAAATTCCCTTCTACCGATACTACAATCAAGGTGAGAGCTGGAGATATAGTAATCTGTTTTATGTGTTTGTTGGAGCTGATTTTCAAGTGGTGATTTTTTTTTTTTTTTTTTTTTTTTTTTTACTTTCTTGCTTTGCAGGGGTGCAATTTTAGCTTGTACCATTCCTTGGATAAAGAGTCTGTTACTTACTCATTCCAGTGGGATTATGTCCCAAGAGTCATCGCTGCTCGCATTAAACTCCATATATCAGGTTAGGAACTGCCCGAGTTTATTGTCACATCGCGCGTGGCTCGGTTAGAAACACAGAACAGAGAGTCTGGAATAGATGAATCATTGATATGCGTTTTATTGTTTGTGTGTGCAGCTCATTGAATCACGGGTATCAACTATTCATACGGCCGTTGAAGTTTCAAGCGGCTTAGACTTGGTATGTATTACATTGCCCTAAAACGAGGAAGAATTTTGATTTCAGCCTGTAGCCTAGGGGTAACATTAGTTTGGTTTTTGATTCCATGGATCGCTTTGGGAAATAAATAACGCAATGGAAGTCTTGGGGTCACTTTAGCATAGAATATAGTGACATTTAGACTGTATAGTATGTTACTGATTCGTGTTAATGATAGATTGTGGACGACTTGGATGATGAAGAAGAAGATGGAGGTCCTGTGATCTATGAAGATAAGGACAGTGATGAAGAAGGAGGAGAAGGATCAGAGGAAGGAATGGAGACGGATGACGAGGCAGACGAATCGGCGGATGAAGCAGCTGATGGTGTCAATGATTTTGAAGGTTTTGACGACATGAGCGATTGAGGAGGACTCCTGAAAATGGGAAAAGTTTTGATTTGTGTCAGGCTGGTTGATTGTTAGATGTTAAGAGTGGGGTTAAAAGGTACAATCTCACGTCTAGATGTCTCGGCACGAACTCTGTAATACGTAGTGGTTATATCGATATTGACGAGACTTTGTATTGAGAACGAGTTTATTATGTATTCTGAAATGAAGAAAAACAAAATTGACGAGAATAGGAAAAACGTATTGCAAAAATGGAAAGAGCAAGGTTTTGGGGAGAGGGTTGAATAAGTCAAGCCTGGTTTAGAAAATGATGGATCATAGAAGCGACAAGCTCTCCTTGGAAAATGGAACACCATCGAATACAGAGGAGAAAATGTTTTATAAAGACATGATCTTATTATATAAAAGAAGGAAATTGTTTAAGAAGAAAGGAGAATAAGTAAGAAATGGCGAGCGGACAGAATGAGGATTTCAGTGTGAAGGCCGGCCAAATCGTGGGCCAAGCTCAAGTCAGTGGTCTTGTTCAATTTCTCCACCACTTGTGACTTTTTAGCAATCGTATTGATTTCTATGCTAATTACAAAGTAAAAAAAATATATATATATAGTAAAAGTAAGAGGTGTAAAGTGGAGAAATCTGATGTCTGAAACAGGTGAAGAGAGAAGATTGCAAAGTGGACAACACCAACTCTTCTCAAGCATCAGGCTTTTTCCAGCAGGTTAACTAACACATCAACTCTACATGTTGTTTGTGTTGTATCTTTGGTTTTTTTTTGTGTGTAAGAAATAAGAATGATGATATTTCAGAAAGGGGAGAAAGTGAAGAGCATGGCGCAAGGAGCATCAGAGGCAGTGAAGAACACAATGGGGATGAGCAATGACAACAGCAACGAATATAAGAAAAAGAACCCTTTGGACAGGAAGAACCCTAACAACACAACCTGTCCAAGCATGCCTGGTCATCCTCCTTCCGATATTTAACCATTTCCACAAATATCATCCTCGTGTCTTTAATCCTTTTTAATTCCAATAAAAATTGTCTATAATAATAAGGGATATTACACAATGCAATCCAAGCCAACATATGTTCAAACTTATTTGGCTTTTAGACATGTTCACACTTGTGTTGGCCAAAAACTAATAACAAGACATGTTTGAGTGACTTTGGTTTTAGTTTTGGAAATGATCTTTACATCACAAACACCGGTTTACACTTTGGTAATTCTTCCCCAGGCGAGCTACTTTTCTTTTTAGATACTTTATACACACTCACAAAATCCAGCTATGGATTCACAAACTCCAACTACGGATTCTCTTTAGAGATAAGATCATCGACTCTCTGCCCATTTGATGGCAGACCTTGCAAGTGCATCCATAGGATCAACGCACTTCTTCAACAGAGGATCATCCCCTGGCAAGAGTTCTCGCATCTCATCTGAACCGAGCACCACCACATTCACCGCCTGCACCAGCAGCACCTGCAATGCTATCCTCAGAAGGTTCCGTGCTCCTTCCATGTCTTGTCTCTTTATCGCTTCTATGGCCGGGATCACCGTGTGCTCCATTGTCGCCTTGTCTGGAAGCACCGCTTCAAATCCCTGTTTACAAACAAGTATCAGACTCGCTTAGACAAAAATGATAACAATTATGTTGTTCCAATGGACACAATAGAATACTGACATTGCTCTGTAGTCTCTCTTGGTAGAATCCTGAGGATAACGTGGCACTAGAGGCCATCACACCTACGCGCAGAGGATTCCCAGCTTCAAGAGGCTTCATTTTCGCCTCTCCCAGCTCTTTAGCAATGCATTCACCCATGTGAAGCAATGGAACCGAGCTTCCTTCACAAACCTCCTCATACCATGTATGTGCAATATGACAAGGCATTAGGATTAACTTAGCTCCACATCTCTCGAGAGTTCTTCTCTTGTTCCTTAGATTTTCCACAATCTGTTTCGGATCCACCGGAGTACACTCTGCTCTATGGTAGAGAGAAGGATAAGAGTTCTCCTCGTATGAGAGAAGCTCCTTGTTGAGTGCAGGATCAGAGCAAAGCACGAAGGGTAAGGAGCTTTTACCATCTTGTGAGCTCCAATCAACGAGTTTCTTCACAAAATTCAGTGTGGAACCTGTTGAAACACCTCCGATAATCCCCACCGTGTTGGCCTGCCTGACCAAAGAATCTTCAGAGAGACTTTTTAAACTGTTTCTCGAATCTTCACTCAGACAAAAGCCCTTCTTGGACTTGGGAAGATCGCTGCTTTCGTCCATCTGCAGTAGGACTGATGACGGTGGCGTGGCTAGAACACGACTTAGTCTTACCCTACACGAAATCCGATTGGAACAGCATACATGAGCTAAACCATGAGATGGGTTTGTGAAAGTCTGAAGATACATCACCAAGCTTCTGTCTAAAAAATGTTTTTGATAGTAGTTACTAACTCCAGATACACCTCTGACAGAACTAGCCAAAGTTTCCAACTTGTTCCTTCCCTACAAACCTGAATCTGACCTCACATTCAAGTTCCAAATCCAGCTCAGATTCAAAAAAAGGAAAAAGAAGAAAGGAAGCAACTTTATGTTACAAGACTCGCAGGTAGTCTGAGGGAAGAACCTCTGTCTAGCTTTTTGGAGTAAGATCCTAGAATCTGTAACATCAACTTACTTTCTGCACTTGCCAGCTGAATCAGTACTTCTCCTCAATAATACAGAAGTTATACACAAGATTCTCTTGGAAAACAAATCTTTGTAATTCGTTGGGCAGGATGATGGATTGCCTTTCTGTTTTCAGAAAGGCAGAAACAAAAAGGAAAAGTAGTAGAGGAACAGGTGGGGCATCAGAACAACGGCCTCAAATCAACCCAATGCTTTTTCATCTCTATCAAACAAAACCATCAGATGAAACCGGACCAGTAGTAGTCGCATCAAGTTGAAGTGAGGAATCTTTGCCTCTCAGATTTCCACTTGGAATATATAATTTTGTTATTGGATTTCACCATCAGGCAGTAAAGAAGAAGAGAGGGGAAAACTTTCTCAACGTAAGGCGATAAAATCAAGAAGAGGTGTGTCTGTCTCTGTCTGGTTTCTTTTTCCATTTCTTGTGATATTTTTATATATATTTCCTGCAACTTGTGGGTTGTCTCTGTTAGGTGGATTCTTTCGTCTTCTTGTCAGCTACTGAATCCCACATGGTCCATCAGCCATCTAAGGGTCCAGTCGAATTTTATAATTCCTCAATCAATGGAATTCTCCAGAGACTTGTGTTTTGTAAGAGATGTGCAGCAGGGAATGATCTGATGATGGACAGAAACAGCTTAGGGTAGATACGAATGGAGTTTCTTTGCTCACTTGTACAAAACATGACCTGATAAAAGCCGGAGAAAGCTAAAAACGAATTGTTACTCTTTCAACACAAGCTAAAAGACAATGATGTGCAGCAGCCAGCAGGTAATGATCTGACGATGGACAGACAATGCAGAAACAGCCAAAGGTAGATATGAATGGAGTTTCTTTGCTCATTTGTACAAACCAATGAGCTGATTTCATAGAAGTCTTCCAAAACGTAACAGCCTGAGAAAAGCTCCCACTAACACATAAACAACTACCAGCAAAAATTTCACATTTAATCCCCCCCCCCCACCCCAGAAAACCACACACACAAAGAGAGCAGCAAGAACAGGTCAATAGGATCCAAGCTTCATGTGAAAATAAAAAGTGAAACACATACAATTTTGATGTTAAAGGCGATCTTGGTAGCATCTAATTACTCAACAAACAATGTCAGGCAAACCCATCTCACTCGCTCTTTTCATTGCATCACATTTCTTCTTCTCCCCCTCCACCTGCGTCAACACCAAACTCAACTCCCTCCTCACAGCTGCGTTTTCCTGCCGTTGCGTTTGCTGCGCAATGCACGCATTGTTTCTGTAGCGGTCCAATACAGAGTAGACGTTTCGAGGACCGAACGAGAAAGGCTTCTTGGCGGGAGAGGAGACGATGATTGCAACCTCCACACCGCACAAAGAGACCGGTTCTGCGTTTCGAGAACGTTATACTTGTCTGTGGCTCTTCCTTTCTTCTTCCAAGTCATTTGCTTCTCGATACATTTCGGTGGAAGGATTGTTTCTTCATCCCTTTAATATATACAGATGCTTTGAGTCTTGAATGTGGTGTGTCAATATCAGTCTTGCATTTGTAACACCCATTTGTCATTACTCAGTTTCTATTTAATTTTGTTGACAGATATTGAATTCACAATATTTTGTGTGAGTTATCAAAATCTAATATATTAATATTGTGGTGATTAAGGAGAGATTTAGCCATATATAATGACAGTTGTCGACCGTTTCCCTAGCTGAATGTTTCTTTGAGAAAACCGATTTGCTAATCCCATTCACATGTCCACATGTACATGCTTTAAACTTCAAATTAGTGTAATCATGAGGAAAACAGAAGATACATAAGATAAGAGGGTTAATTATTTGCTTGAATAATACTATATGTTATACGATGAAGTTGACTTATTTACAAATTGGCACACAGAGTTACTTTGACCCACTTTCACCTCTTCATTATATTTTCTTCCTTTCAAATTAAAACGAGAGATTTGGCATCTTATCTTTCACTCACTCTCCTAATATATTTGGTTACCCAAACGAGAAGAAGATTTCATTTTAAATTTAATCATGTCCTAAAAGTCAATTCTCATGTTCGTTTCTAACCTGTTATCTAATCCACGCCATTTGTTTATTAAAAAAGCCTACGCCATTTGAGCTTTTAAAGAAACAAAACAAATATAAGATTGTCCATTTATATACGCTAATTAAATTAAGTTTGATTTTTAATATTTTAGTAGGTAATGTTAATGTTTTATAAAGTTGATTTTGAGATGAGTAAAAATGAATTTTAACTATCCCCTATATTATCCTAGTTTCACTGAAGGTATTATTTCTGCAAATACTTTAATTCTGATCCTAGCTAGTTGTTACAAAAATGAATTCAAATTGGAAACATCATGATCGTAATAATATAACAGTAATGATAGTGGACCGACACGCATTTAAACAGTGAGGACAGAAACAAAAGGAAGAAAGTCTGGAACACAATGATTAATCAATCACTTATAAAAGCATAATCACTTTTTTTTGGTAAAGTCTTTTAGCTGAAAAGAAACGAAGAAAACAAGAGCCAGAGAGAGAGAGAGAAAAGAGAGAGAGATCCATGGAGGGTCTTCAAAGATCAACCACCTCCTTCCGCCGTCAGGGATCTTCCGGTATAGTCTGGGACGATCGTCTCATCGCCGAGCTCAATAAACAGGCCAACGAGCAGAAAGACGAAAGTCAACGCGACGAGCAGCCTAAGCCGATGTCGGAAAGCTCGGAGCAAGGAAAACCGATCGCCGGCGATGAGAAAGACAAACTCAGACCAATCAAAACCGGTTTACCAGAACCGGGAGGAATCGAGAGGAGTCGATCTAATGGCGGAGGAGCACCACGGCATCACCGAGCAACCGGAAGAGTGTCTCCGGCGGTGGACCCGCCGTCTCCGAGAGTCTCGACTTGCGGTTGCTGCTCTGCGTTTGGGAAGAAACCGCCGGGGAAGAAGAATAATCCGAGGAAGAGGCCACCGAAGCGCAGATCGAGGTAGGCGGCGCAGGATAAGATTGAAGAGAAGAAAATAGTGTATACTGTCTTTGATCTTTCTTTTTTTTTTGTTTTGTTCCTTCTGTGTGCTCAAGCTACAAACTTTAATCTCATTTTCTATTTTCTCTCGTTAAGCTTATAGATCGCAATACTTTGGATTTTCTGGGTGTTTGTAAATTAGCTGTCTTTTTTTTTTCATCGGACAAATTCCATTTCTGTACAATTCAAAACGACTTTCCGATTTTGGGGATCCACAAAACATTCTTCTTTCTCGGGGAGAGATTATCGATCTCCTTAGTAAAATTCAATATTTTTAAGAGAAATCAATGCACTTCTAATTTCTTCCGATGACTCTTCGAATCTTCAAGGGTTTCGAACCGGGCAGCCGCCGGAAGAGACGTCGGCGGATCGTAAGCAAGAAAGACGTTTAATATTGCTTTTGACTGCGTTGATTGGAAAACGGACGGCTGTGATTAGATCTTTTACTTTTAATTAATGTTAATGTTGAGCTCTAATTATATTTGTTTACTTGATCCCGCCAAGGATGAGGGGCCAATTCACCGCCGCATTTCACGGCTTCGCCACCGTGTCTTGTCCCGATCGAGCAAGACATAACCTTTCCGGTTTCTCTCCTTTTAAAAAATAAAACATCTGAAGAATAGCTGTCTTAAATTGTAGGAATTCTGTCTTAAATTATTTCTTCAATACATTACAAAAAAACACTCTTTCCGTCGAAGTTTTGATCTCTAAAAGATATATGGGTTTGCGTCTTTGAAGATTCTGTCATTGAGGCCCGAGCTTAGGACAGCCTTCTGCAAGAGGCAAGTCCAAGTTGTCGACTGTCCTAAAAGTGCGTGGTACCATCTTATCAACATAAAGATTACCATCCAAATGATCGCACTCATGTTGCAGAATCCTTGCTTGCCAACCTGAAGCATTCACTTCAATCCGCTTTCCTTGACGATCGTAGCCTGTCACGACCACTTCAAGATATCTCTCCACCACAGCTCTGAATCCATCCACACTCAGACATCCTTCAAAGAAAAGAGCTTTCTTGTTGCTGCTCCCCTTCAGCTCCGGATTCACCAGCACCTAATAACAACCCCCAGAATTCAAGCTTTTTTTTTGTTTTATAATCTCAACAGCAACAACTCCACGCACAAATTTTATACTCTGTACCATGAGATCAAAGGGACGTCTTTCTTGAGCAAGAATCTCTTCCTTTGGTGCGTAACTTATATACTCTTTTGTATCTTCCAAAACAATAATCTGCATCACCATGAAAAAAAGGATTCAAGCATTCGAATTTGACAAGGGGAGTAGAGGAAAAGCATTAGGCTTACTTACTCTCAAGGGAATACCAATCTGAGGAGCAGCGAGGCCAACTCCAGGAGCCAATCTCATAACTTTGACCATATCATCAATTATCTTCTGAATACGCTCCGACTTGATTTCCTCCGGGTCAACTTCTCGGGCCTTCTCGTGAAGAACCGGGTCTCCAGCTGCCACTATATCCGGTAAGTCCACTTTCTTCTTCTTGTCCCCTAGACCCAATAGCCAACCGGCCTTCGTGGTCAAAGAGGAAGAAGAAGAAGAGGAACTATACAGCTTACGGTTCAACAATAGTGAGGAATCGGGTCTTGAAACGGGGAACCGAATCGAGCGACATGTCACGGCGGCGGAAACCGGAAGTAGACGAAATGAGAATCTGAAAAGGGTTTCCATGGCCGTCGCTTGGTCACAAGGAGTCACATTGGTCATTTCTTGAAATATGGTTCTTTGGGCCTGCTACAGCTAACGTCTGCGCTTCTTTCTGCCCATTCTCTTTGTAGCCCAATGGAATTTGTCTCTTTGTTTCCAACAAATATTAGTAGTCTAGTATATGTCTATTTTGATATTTGTGGTCTACTTGCTAGTTTAGTGATTTTATGGGACAATTATGAAAATTTACATTTTTATATAATAAATAAAATAAAAATGACTTAACAAACTAGTTTAAATGTGAAGCTGACAAAAAAAATTGAATACTCAAAGAACTCTAAAGACTAATTAATTCTAAAGTCTGAAAACTAATCATATATACACCCGAAATCTCAAACTGTAAATTTTAATATTTCAAAAGTGTGCTAGTACAGAGTGTTGTCCTACTTCAAAATATGGTATATTTTCTCAACTTTGAAACAGGTATACATGTTAAAGTTTCTAAAGATTTTTTTTTTTTAGTTAACCCTTATTGAATTTTCATGCATGCGTTAGTGATGTTATACGGAGCAATCCACCACAGGTCCAAAACGTACCTAAAAAGAAAAACTGTAAATACATTATTCATATTGCAATTACAAAAATAATATCCTACTCTAGTGATCCAAATATCTTGTTTTAACGTGTAAGGAATGGATTGAAAAAAAAATGAATTGATGTTAGCTAATGGCCAATAACACGTAACAGTTCATAATCAAATCGCAAGCCTAGCAGCAGTACGTTGGCTTTGAACCAAAATTTTATTATATATGGCAAATGTATGATACATAATTCAACGAATCTGCCGAAAATTCATTAGTTCGGTTTGGAGTTAGGTTAGATGCAAAGTGAGTAAGTGCTAACTTAAGCCATATGTAAACTTCTTTGTTATTTTATAATTTTCTCTTTTTAAAAAAGCGGGAAGAGAGGGTTACCGGAGCGGCGACAATGGGAATAGAGGGCGGTGAGTTAATGAAGAAGCTAATCTCCGATGCTTAAGCCGTAATTCTTGCCGTATAAACAACGTTGTTAAAAAATAGTTAGTACTTTTGGTTAATGAAAAATGGTCAACTTTTATTTAGCTTTTTGGAATATTGCTTTCTTGCTTCTCCAAATTACAACAAAGTCAAATCAATAGTTAGGCAACATCTTTTACATTTCGTCCAAGCAGAATCTTATATTTGATGCTGTCTTCCAATAATAAAACAGGACTAATGCATGCCAATGTATATATACTGTTCTATTCAATTTAAAATGTCCGATTTATTTTGTGTACATATACCAAATATGTAATTAATCTGCTCGATGTGGATTGCGCTAGAAAATAAGCTGCAGTTGTAAAATCAAAATAGCTAATCTCCTTGTTGATCAATTTCATAGCATATTTTATTTTGCAGAAAATACATTTTGAATGGAATTAATAAAGATAAATAAAGTAGAGGCGGTGATTTGAGGATGGTTCCTCTGCCGCTGAGTCGCGTATATAACTTGAGATTCAAGATTCGATTTCTTTTATTCCTTCAACATTCAAATATGGTTTCCGTAGAGGAAAAAAGTATTATCTTTTCCTTCAAATGTAATTCTTTCTTATTAAAAAATAAAACTATCAAAATTCCCCTATAAATACTTAGGTCTCGGATCAGCATCCAAAATATCAAACAACTCGTACCCTCTCTCCATAATCAAATCAGGAAACACAAACACTCATACACATCCACCATGAAGAACAACATCAAGAACAATATGAAGATGAGTTCGTCACAAGAAAGTGGTCGTGGGCCTCATGGTACTACTACTAACATCGTAGTTACAGATACGATGAATAAGAAGGTAGAGAGGAAGGCATCGATGGACGTGGACCAGTGCGCCGAAGCTTTCATCACAAATTTCAGAAAGCAGCTTCTTCTCCAGCGTCTCGAATCCATCGAAAATATGCTCTCTAGGGGCCTTTAACGCTATTTATCAATACACACTTGACACTTGTATGTATAATGCATGATTCCACGTGTATAATTTCTTACTTATATAGACACTCACTCCGAATGTCTAATGTCTAGCACGCATAGTGTATTGTTTGAGAGAAAATATTAGTCACTTTGAGTTGGATGTCAATTTTATAGATTTCCGTAATGAATGGATATATATGTCATTTATATATATATATATATATATATATATTTTGAATTCGGCTGGATAACTTGATGAATCTAAAAAAAGAGAAAATGAATTTGAGACAAACACCCTTTGTATAGTTTTTAATAAAAAAAAGGTAAATTTGTGAATAATTTCATACAAACTTTTAAAAAACCTTAAAACCTCTATATAAGCCTAACAACCTACAATTAGGTAAAGTGAACTATTGTATTTTTTCTTGGATGTACAAACTTGTTAGACCCATTTTGAGATTTTCGGGTCTCACACAACAAAATAAACTATGTTTATTATATAAATCGTGAGTTTTGAAAGAAAATATAGTATTTTCATGATTATAAAATCATAAAAATTATAACAAACTTTAATTCTTTAACCACATTAACAAATTATTAGAATCTATCAATGTCAATCTAGATAATATTTGATTCAGTAATTCACCTCTCTCACATAATTTGGAAATCAAATGTTAATCTAACTGTTTTTGAATATAAGTTCGTGTAAGTATGTTTTTCAAAATTCGGAGCCGCATGTCTCACAGAAAATATGCTCATGACCGGTTTTGCTAGCATGTCCATCTCAAAACTGATCCAATTGTAGGATCGGTTGATTTGAACCTAGCTACAAATACATAGTACGGCACAGTCGTTGTGTTACTTGATGACTTGATGGGAACCAACGAAAGCAATGTACATATGTAAGCTTTAATTCCCTTGATTATATTATTCAGTAAGATGAGCGAATGGAATGATCATTTCCTCGAGGAGAATCACATTCACTGACCCACGATTGGTCTCTTATTCATTACAACCAAAATCAAACACAGCAATACATACACAGACAAACACATGCAACAAAAACAGAGATCGTTTACTTAAGGGTGGACCACTTGGTGGATCTGAGTCTGTGGTTGTGGCTGCACCATCTGGTGGAGCTTAACTCTTGAGCAGGACCGAGCCATTCCTCCTACGAGGGGGACAACAGGGAGGCTGTCACAGTTGCAGATCTCGATCATGAAGCCATCAGGGTCGTGGAAGAAGAGCTGCTCCACTTGGATCCCTCCTTCTTCTACTATCGACCTCGCATACTCTATCTCCAATTCCTCCAGCTTTTTCTCCACTGCTCCCATACTCTCGCACTGCATTACCACAATTAATCAGACCAAATTTCCAATTAAAACTTATATATTCCCCCCAAAAAACAGAGCAAAAAGTATATAGGTCACTTTTTTTCCTTGTAATCTCATTCTCTCTTAACTCACACCCTACATAAACAATGTTTTGAGTCATAAGACCGATTGGTTTATTGTCAATAATGGGAACAATGAATACTTCTACCTCACAAAAAAACTTGACCTATAACCCCTCACGCCTTATCCATCTCTGTTGTCTCATAAATTCAGTCACATCAAACTCTACTTTAAAACTCTACCTTTATAGTTTAATCAGGGATTTAGTAGCTCATTATTTAACCAATTTGGAGTTTTCACAAAAAGGTACATAAATTTAGAGGCATTTTTTCTAAAGGCAACATCTAATTACAGAGCTTGTATGCATGTAAATGATGTTTTAGGTTTAAAATGCACAAATGTTAAACAAAATAGGGGACAAACTGAGAAGAACAAAACAATAATAACCTGGAAAGAGATGTGATTATCCTTGGTATTAATCGTAGTTTTCTTGGGAAGTTTCTCAGGTTCTGGGGCACATAGGAGGTGTACTCCAATTCCATGTCCAAACAACCTAAACCCAAACAAAACAAAAAAAAAAAAAAAAAAACATATCAAAAACTCGTTTATAATTTTCTGTAAACCCACTTATATTATATATTTATAGCTAAAATGATAATTAAGATAGAGTATATACCAAGCGCCTTCAAAATTTAAGGACTCAGGCCTTCGAATAGGGATGAACCCTAACACCTTCTGGTAAAAGTTCATCGTTTCTTCGATGGATCGACACAAGAGAGAGACATGGTTCAGTGACGTCAGACGGAGAGGGTTTCCTGCGTTTTCCTTCATTTTTCCTGAGAAAACTCCTAAGAAATTAAAGCCAAAAAGACACCAAAAAAGTAACGCCGCCTCCGATCAAGAATCCAAATACAATGGCGTCGACGTTGAAATAGGCGAGATTGATTGAAGCTGACGATGCAGAACGGGAACGCTATATATATTATATTTTATATATATAGTCGTGGGTGTATGTATATATAGATGTGTAGAAGGAAGGTAAATTGGATAACTACGGAACTTATCTGATGATTAGATACACTTTGGCCATGATGGCGTATTTATAGAAGGCGTCTAAGCAAATGGCAAATTATTGGGTTTTTAGTAAAATTTAACCCTTATGATTAAAAATTAGTTAATTATATGGGTGGATCATCACATTAACGTGGCAAATTCGGCCTATAACATAATCTTTTCTTTATAGATTTAAGGTTTGATTGTTAGTACTTAACAAAATTAAACAATAGCATAAATAAACCTAAAATTCATTAATGATATATTGTTTAATAGGATATTTGATATGTAAGTAAATAAATGCAACTTATGATCGAAATTGAGTATAATCTCATCCACTACGTGTAAATATATAACGATTCGGAAATAATAAAGAATGTGATGGTGAACAACTACGACTACTATACATGATAAAACAACTACGACGACAAAAATAATTGAAAAAAAATGACGTGATTGGTAAAAAGGAGAGGTGATAATAATATGTGAAATTGGGCGGTTACATACGGAAAATGTTGGGTTCCTGGCACTGTCAGGATGAGTTCGACACGTAAGAAGCCAAACAAGCTGACTCGGACAATCACAACTTCTAGTTTTTTCCTTAACCTAAACCAAATTTCATGTTTTATAAGATTAGGATGCTATTGGACACGTCAGCAATTATCAAACGTAACTCTTTTCACTTTTGTTCTTTTGTTGCACTGATTTTGGTCATGTGTTGCCGTGTCCAAGATCAGTTTGGATTGTCCCAATTACCAAACGCTTTTGTATGCGATATTTTGGTCCGGCTTCAAAAATTCTGTAGACACGAGTAGATATATTACTTTTTTTTTTCCACAACCCAATTGTTACATCACATTTGGCCCGTTAAGGAATTGGTCCGAAAACCATCCTCAGCTGGCTCGTTATGAATGATTTGGGAGAAAATTTCGTCTCTTGCTCGATCTCCTTTTGCAAGACTATCTGCTCGAACATTTGAACTTCTGAGGATATGTGATAGGTTGAAATCCAAAAAGCTTTCTAGAAGAATACGAAGGGCTTCCAGCTCTGATGAAAAGGATGGCCAATCCGATGAAGATTCATACATGCTTACTAAATCCGAACAATCGGTCTGAAAGTGAACGGATAAGATTTGTCTCTCTATCACACAAGACATAGCCCATAACAGACTCTCCAATTCGGCATAAAGGGCTGATAGGCTTCTGCAGCAGCCCTGTAGGCCAAAGATCTCACCACCCCTCTCATCCTTTAGACTCCATCCGAGCCCACTTACCAGGCCGTTACTTATCCAGAAAGCATCGACCTGACACAGTGGTAACCTCTCGACATCGGGTAGAGGACTTTGGAGCAAAGTAGTGAGTGGCGCCTCATCTGGTTCGTCCTCTACTTCTTCTGGTTGGTTTGCAATCTTCCAACTTTCTGCTTCAACCTTGGCGTGGATCAGGGTATCTACTGGGGAAATTTCTTTCCTGTTGTAGATCTTGTCGTTCCTCGCTTTCCAAATATACCACAAGATCCAAGGATAAAAATCTTTTTGAGGATCTGTCATGCCTAGCTCTTTTGTTTTCCAAAAGAGAAAGCTCATATTTTGGTAAATAGAAGTACTCGGGAAGAGACCCGGAAGGGATAGAAAGTCCGATAACGCCCAGACTTGTAAAGCCGGGGGACATAAAAATAAAAGATGGTTAATAGATTCTTCAGGATTCCCACAGCAGGGACAACTCTTATCTATTCACATATGCCTGTAGGTTAGGTTTTGGCAAGTAGCAATACATCCTGATAAAGCTTGCCACATAAAATGCTTCATTTTTCCAGGCGTCCGTACTTTCTAGACATAGCTTTGAAGGGCTGTGATACTCGGTTCTCTCACGACATCCAAATTCTGTTCAAGGTTTGATTTCCTAATCAGGTCATATCCGGATTTAACCGTGTATATTCCTGATTTAGTATGGTTCCACGCAAATCCATCAAGGGTACGGTTCCTACTAGGTCGCAACCCAAAGGATGAGAGAGACATCTTCAGGTTGGAAAAATTCTCTTAGAAGAGGCTCATCCCATTGCTTCGTGTCTTGCCGAATAAAGGAGTAAACTAACACTCCTGGGTCCTGTATTCCGATTTGGGGGGTTGCTCTTGGTGGACGGGCCCTGGCATCGGGGATCCAAGGCTCACTCCACACCCTCGTATTTAGTCCCGACCCTATCGTCTTTCTTAGTCCCATTTTGAGATACGGTTTTGCGGCCAACATACTCCTCCATCCATAGGATGGTGAGTAGACATTTCGATCCTCTAACGGATCTGATTGTCGATAATATCTTCTTCTTAGCACCCGAGCCAGAAGAGATGAAGGGTACTGAATGAGTCTCCATAGTTGCTTCGCTAGCAAAGCTAGATTAAAATCATTTAGATCTCTAAAGCCAAGGCCTCCCATGTCCTGTGAAATACAAATTTTGTCCCAGGCAATCCAGTGGATTCCGCTGCTAGTTTGTTTTGAACTCCACCAAAAATTGGCAATGGCGCTCCGAAGTTTGTCTGTAACCCCTTTAGGAAGGAGGAAACAAGACATGACGTAAGTGGGGACGGTTTGAGCCACTGATTTAATCTGAATCTCTTTTCCACCCTTGGAAAGAAGTCTTGCGGACCAATTATTAACACGATTACTAAGGCGTTCATGAACAAAAGAAAAGACCTTCTTCTTTGATCCACAGATTTGCTCAGGTAGGCCTAGGTACATGGCCATGCCGCCTTCTGTAGAAATACCTATGGTATTTTTAACACTTCGTTTGAGATCTGGGTCCACTCTATCTCCAAACATGATGGATGATTTCCCCAGATTAAGTTGTTGTCCCGACGCCATTCCATAAGTGTTTATGATTCGAAGAATCTCCGCTCCTTGTTGGATATCCGCTTTACAGAAAAACAGGCTATCATCAACAAAGAAAAGGTGGGAAACTGGGGGACTTGCTTGAGCTATTTTCAGCCCAGAGATTCGCTCCTCTTCCTCTGCTCCCTTGAGGAGCGAGATAAGGCCTTCTGTGCACAGAATAAAGAGGAAGGGGGAGAGAGGGTCCCCTTACCTTAAGCCCCTCGACGGTTTGATATTACCTTTAGGTTCTCCATTAATAAGGACCTGGTATGAAACTGATGAGATACAAAACATCAGTAAACTGACCCATCTCGATGAATATCCTAACTTGATTAGGAGAGCTTCAATGAAACTCCATTCAATTCGGTCATATATTTTGCTCATATCTGTCTTGATAGCCATAAAATTTTCTCTACAATTTGTGTTGGTTCGGAGTGCGTGAAAATTTTCTTGCGCTAACAGAATATTATCTGTAATAAGTCGTCTAGCCATGAAGGCCGATTGTGTTTCTGAAATGATGTTTGGAAGTGTCTTTTTGAGTCGTTTGCATAAAAGCTTGGAGATGATCTTGTAACTGACGTTACAAAGGCTGATTGGGCGAAATTCCCCCATTGCTCTAGGTTTGTTTATTTTTGGGATTAGACAAATATTTGTCTGGTTAAGTCTAGGATCAAAAGTTCTGGTGCTGAAAAAGTTTTTAACCAGTTTAACAATATCTTGGCGAATAAAAGGCCAGAATTTTTGGTAAAATTTGCTTGTCATACCATCAGGACCAGGAGCTTTATCCGGGTTAATATCGAAAAGCGCATCTTTAATTTCTTTCTCCGACGGATCCTTCAAAAGTAATTGATTTGTATTATCTGAGACTTTCTCGGTAATAAACCGGAGAGAATTTTCTGGGTCTGAGGGGATAGACGAGGAGAAAAGGTCTTGAAAATATGTAGCGGCCACTTTTTCTATTCCTCTTGCATTTTCCACCAAATGTCCGTTACTATCCTTAAGGGAGACGATGCGGTTCCTGGCTCTCCTTTGTTTAGTAAGGGCATGGAAGAATTTTGTGTTCTTATCACCGTTTTTGTGCCATTTTTCTCGACTCTTCTGTTGCCAGAGCATTTCTTCTTCCCTGAGAGCAGCACAAAGTTTCCTCCTGATGTCTTCAATCTCTTCTAGTGTTGTATTATCATCATCTTGGGCTAAGTCCAATTGGTTTTTTAATTCTTCGATCATTTTTTCCGAGTTGGTCGGAGAGAATTTCTTCCAAATAGAGATGTTTTTCCGGCATTGTGCAACCTTTTGATGAAAACCTCGACGTGAGATTTCATTAAAGGGGCCCCACCCGGAAATGACTGTCTCTTTAAAACCAGGTTTTCCGATTCATCTCTTATCAAATCGAAATGATTTTTTCTTCCTTATGTTGTCAATTTTTATCATAGCTAGGACTGGTCGATGATCTGAACCCCAAAGTTTCATATACTCCGCAGAAGAGTGAGAAAATTTTGAAAGCCATTCTTCATTTCCAAGAACTCTGTCTAGACGGCATTTGACTTTGCCAGACCGTCTTCTTCCAACCCAGGAAAATGAATTTCCTTTGTATGGGAAGTCCAGCATTCCACAGTTATCAAGCATAGTCCGAAAAGGAATAAATGAGTATTCTGGTCTTCTCCGACCTCCTCGTTTCTCATGATTGCCGGTAATCTCATTAAAATCTCCTATCATAAGCCAGGCTTCTTTTCTGGTAGTACTCATCCTTGTTAGACGTTCCCAAACATTTTCTCGATTTTTTATAACTGGATCACCATAGACGAAAGTCATAAAAATTTTATGTCCGTTTAGGCTTGATTCAACATCAATCAAATGCTCATCAGAATAGAGAATAGAGACCGTAGGTTCATCCATATAAAACAGGGCTAAACCGCCGCTTCGACCTCTAGGTTCAACAGTGAAAACATGATCATATCCAAAATGAACTTGCATGTCTTGCAGAAGATAACGATTATTTTTGGTCTCCGACAAAAATAGAAACCTCGGTTGAAAACATTTGTAAAGTTCTTCTAAATGATCTTTTGGCAGATCCGAACCAGCTCCTTGACAATTCCACCCGATGACGTTCATTACGGTCAGTAGTTTCTGATTTTTAATTTACTTGGTTTTAATCCAAAGTAGACTTGGACAATCAATTTTTAAAATTTATGTGTGTTTTAGCCAAAAACACTCTTTAAACTTTTATCAGTTACAATATTTCTTGGGCTTAACCCAGAATTGAATGAGATCCACTAATTTAATGATCCAAAATCAGTTGGAACTAAGTCAAAATTATTATTATTATTTTTATTTTTATTTTTTTCTCTTTTTCCTTGCCAGCTGCAAGATCGGCGAGCTAAGATCGAGGACCAAAACGTCGGAGGAAGACAAAGATCGCTGTCCGGAGAGCTTCAGACGGTCAGAATTAAATTATGTCTAGTAATTTGGTGGCTCACAAATTTGCTGGCCCAAAACAAAATACGAAATTAGGCATTTTTTTTTTTTTTGCCGTCGATGAAATAGTCTTCGCCGCCACAAACAACTGATCTGAAAATTGGTGAATTTTGGAGATCCGGACTTTTTTAGAGTAGATATATTACTTTAGGCGGAACTACTTGATATTTTTTTCCTTGAACCCAAAAAAAACATAAATATATTATTTCCGTACATACATCAGTATTATATTTTCTGGGTGGACAATATATATTTTGGGGTGTCAAAATGATGTTTTGTTATATGTTTTAAAAGGTAAATTTTACACAAAAGTTAGAAAAGAAACTTTTGAATTTGTTTTTTGTTTGTCATCTATAACTTACACAAGCAGATTATCATTATCGTATTTGCATTTATTATATGATAAAGTTTAGAGATAATTGGCTAAAAGGGTAGTTTTAAGTTTTTAATTTGCCAAAAAGGTATGTTTTGAAAAAGTGGATATGTTTGGGTAGTTTTTATGTGTTAATATCTATATTATCCTCCTAAATTCAGTTTATTTACATTTCTATGCTATTATAATAAATTAAGTATTAAATAAAATAAAGGAAGAAAGAGAAAACAAAAGGAGGAAAAGAAGAAAAAAGAGATTGTGTGAGAGAAAAAAAAATAGATCTTAATTAAAAAATATTATTTTCTTTTTCTTCTTTTTTATTTTTTCTTTCTCTTTTAATTCATTCACTCTTATATATTATTTACAATAATAAAATATATAATAATATATATTTAAAAAATTCATAGATTTTTTTCTACATCTTTTGAAATTAGAAAAACTTGAATGGTGGATAGGATAGGATAGTGTTAAACAAAAAAAAATCTTGACATAAAACTCCTAAAAAGTAGATTTTAGGATTTAAAAAATTTATAAATTTTTTTCTACACATTTTGAAATTAGAAAAACTTGAATGGTGGATAGGATAGGATAGGATAGTGTTAAACAAAAAAAATCTTGACATAAAACTCCTAAAATGTAGATTTTAGGCCTTGATTGTTTGCAGTTTTTTTAACAGATTTTAGTTTTCGTTTTTCAAAAAACCATTTTATTAACCAGTCAAGTTTTTGAAAAAAATGAATTTCTTAAATTATAGGAAAACTAGTTTTTCAGATTTTTTTTTCTAAACAAAAACCAAAAACCATCCTATATGGATTTTTCAAAGAAATTTCGTAAGTTTTTGTTATTTACTTGTTTAAATACTGCTATTTTTTCAATAAGTAATTATGAGAAAAAACTATATTTCTAAAATAAAAAATGTATAATCAAAACAAAATCTCATTTCTAAAATAACCTCATTTTACTTATGTACATTTTTATATATAACTTTTACTCTAGAAAAGATCTATAACTTTTACTCATTTTACTTATTTATTATAATTTTTCAGTTAATTTTCTTAGAAAAAATATATGATTTGAAACTTCAATTTTATTTATTTAATTTTGTAAATTTTAAACACATAAAATTAAATTAAAATTAAAAAACATAGAAACGTTAAAAAACAATTATTGATAAGAAAATCAGAAACTAAACAAATCACACCATTTAAGATTTTAGAAAACAAAAATCTACAGAAAAATCAAAAACCAAAATTTTAAAAACCAAAATTCAAAATCAATAATCAAAAGTTAAAAATCAGAAACCAAAAACTAAAACCCATGCAAACATTCATGGGCCATAATTTTTTGTTTAAAAATTGGAATTTATTTTAAAAACTAGTTTTCTTAAAAAATAAAAATCAATTTTGTCAAAATCATGATTGGATAAAAAAATGATTTTTTGAAAAACAAAAATCAAAATCTATTCTATAAACTGCAAACATTCAAGACATTCAAGACAGTATACTTCAGTTATATACATTAGACATGGTATTCAATTGAATGTATTCAGTCGTACACTGAATTGTGAATACTTAATAATTGTACACTGAATTGTGAATACTTAATAGTTGTACACCAAATAAATGGTGAATACCATTGAGTGAATATCTTCAGGTGTACACCAAATGGTGAATACCTTTATTGTGTACATCAAATAAATGAATATCAAATCATGAATACTGGTGAATACCTTTATGTGTACACTGGTGTACACCTTTATGTGTATACTGATGTACACCAAATGGTGAATACTTTTACATGTACACCAAATGGTGAATACTTTTACATGTACACCAATCGGTGAATACTTTTACGTGTACACCAAATGAATGAACAACAAATCATAAATATCTAGGGATGAATACTTTCAGATGAATACCGTTAAATGAATACTTGATAGTTGTACATCAAATGATGAATACTTTCAAATTTTTATGTATATTGCAAAAAAATCAAATATTGTCTGTTTTAAAAAATTCAAATTTTTGTATGTGTTAAAATTTTTTTTTATATTTCTAATATATATATATATATTATTAAATGTTTTATTATTATGAATAATTTACAATAATTGATTCAAGGGAAAAAATAAAAAGAGGAAAAAGAAAATAATAATATTTAAATACACTATTTTTTTTCATCTCTCACACTCTTTCACGCTCTCTTCCACTATCTCCCTACTCTATTTTACTCTCTTTCATTTTCCCTCACGTTCTCCTATGCTCTCTTCCTCCTAATAAGGGTTCATTTGCCATTTAAAAATGTTATTGTTCAAAAACTACCAAAAACATGAACCAAAATACACACCCTTTTGACCAATTAAAAACTTAAAACTACCTTATTTGCTAAGAAGCTCTAAAGTTTATCACAAACAAATAGAGGCTTCTTGCCTTGTAAAAAATATTGGTTTTATAATATTTCATATTAGATTGATTGTTTTTGGTAACAGAGAGACTACTGTAGTTGTCAATAAATAAAAACATTCGGAAAAAAATAACGGACATGCCAGTTAACTATACGAGTGGAGAGAGATGAATAACATGTATTCCAACTGTATAAAAAAGAGAAATACTTTTAAATAATAGATTTTTGTTTTCAAATCTTGCATTTAAATTCAAAATTCCAAAATAGCACAAATAATTATACAAAAATACTTGTTTACTCAAAATAAATTACAAATAAAAATAAAAATATTATGTTTAGGTTCATTATTTCTCATTTAGGGTTTAGTTTTTTCACAGTAAAAAAAAAATTTGAGACATTTTACTATTAAAATTGTGTTACTATTGTCAATTTTAACTAGTGATGCTAAGTTTAGAACAAACTTTTTAAAGTGTGTTATTTTGGACAATTACCCAAAAAAGGCCGGCTGAGTTTCTTGGATTTTAGCCGGATCGTTACGTTTTACCTAATTTTCCTTGATTTTATAATTTTACTTTACAGTTTCATGCTCCATAATTCGAGATTTGTTCTGAAATTGAGAAGCGAAAAACAATTTGTACGTTTTTTACGCTGAAATAGCTTTAAAGTATGATTAATATATTTTTCAGTGAGTGTAGATTTGTCACTTACTTCAAAAAGCACCCACAATAGACACTTTTTAAAGTTAACTTATACTGCTACTTGGCATCTATCCAGCCTTTTCTCTTGTCGAAGGGCCGATAAAATCTAACCTGGAATCCAAGTCAAGATTAATAAGTCTTTTTATAACTAGTTTCTTTGATTTAAATAGTTTTGCTCAACTGCATAGTCGAAGCAGCTAGTGCGTACCGCATTCATAATTAAAATACATGTTTAACAAGCAAATGGTAGGCCGATTAATGAAGTGGCTCAACATTTTTTGTCCTTCTGTGTAATGGAAGTACAAAAACAAAATCTAATAACTTCAAACTCGAAATCGCCAAGACACGTTGCTTCCTTTTATTGTATGGTTAAAGGAAGTTCAATTTTTCTTTTTCTTCTTCTTTACCAACAAGCAACTAACGTGTGAGATTGAAACAGATTGATATATTCTCTTCTTTTTTCACGGTACCAGGAAAGAGTGTGGACTGTTGCTGTGTTGCCTGTGAAGAACACAAACCGTTTCTATATGTAAATGTTTTTGGTTTGCCCGGAAGAAGAGGGAAATATCATGAGCTGATTGATTGATCGAAGCGCATGCAGTTTGGCTGATCCATATAGCTTCTCCAGCACATGACGTCGAGTGGTCATAACTTTGCGTTTACCAACTTAGATTACAACTAAAATAGACCATGTATCAATTCCTGGAGGCTTTTAGATGGAAAGCTGACAATCAAAACAACTGTATTAAGATAAAGAGATAGCACAGTGGATCTTGGTTTCAGAACATGTCTATGCTACTACCTCTTTATCTTAATATAGTTGTTTTGATTGTCAGCTTTCCATCTAAAAGCCTCTCGGAAATGGAAACCTTCACGCATAGCATGCGGAAGAGTCCTCTGATGAAACCTTCAAGCACACCTAACTTGTGGAAGAGTGCTCTGATGCTCAAGCATTTCCTCCATATAATCAACCCAATAATTTATATGCTACTTTTCCATTATCGAACCTAAAGGTAATTCACATGCGAGAGTAATCAAAACCAGATTATTGGAGGAATTTTTTTTGACAAACAGTTAGAACCAGCTACTTAAGTAGAATCCTCAAGTTAAATTGAACAATCAGTAACAATCACCACACCAAACTGCTTCAGTCCAATGGAACAATAGCAGTAGATGATACTTGAATATATGATAGAGAGAAATGATTCAACAAACAACATATTCCCTGGGGAGTGAGAAATGTAGTATAAAGACTAGAAGAAGAATGTGTGGTTTGGTTGGACCAAATCAAAACTCAGAAGGAGGTTTCAATCTAATGAGCCGCTTGATCCTGTCTTTGTCGGTATTCTCCAGAAGTCCGTTCCAAACGATTTCATCAAGACACAAACAAATCCTTCCATATTTATCCAAAAACACTCGCTCTGTTGGAGGTTTTCCGCATATGTCTTTCACAGCCCCTGTTATGATAAAGATGGCTTCTGCCACTGCGCCACAAAGAGAAAGAAAAACAACACAGATTCAAACACTGAATGAATCACAGATCAGCTGATTTGCACAGAGGGGAAACAAAAAAGGCTTACAAGCAAGTTCATCGTACTCGTCTTTGCCAACAAGGAAGATGCTAACATCCCCTAACATTGTGTACACGATATAAACCGACCTGCACAAACAAACCCTCTGTTACTTCCATAGCCAAATGCTGTTAAGTTCTATTTAAGTGATTTGCTCCAAAATGCCACAAGGAAACTAGAGGAAGTTCGATGTACTTGTGGCAAGCGACGAGGAGCTCCTCGTTTTTAACACCTTTGAGATTCTCTGCTCCCAACTTTACCAAGAAAGATCGCCAGGTCAGCCGTTCCTCAGCTGGCACTCCATTGAACCTGCCAGATTCAAAGCTTCTGATGAGTTGTTACTAAAACTCACATGATGTATCGGTGATCACACACGATATCCACTTCATCTACAGAGATTTACAATGCGATAACTTAAATGCCGATAAGAGAACACAATCACATACTAATGGCATCAAGAATTGGGTGGTTGGGACAAAGACAATCTATTATCCATCACCCTCTTCTCTCTAGGATTCCTATCAGAGATCAAATGTTTGGGATATCTCCAATTCTAGTGTGTACAGAGGGAAAGAGAAATCTAATTTCTGTTAAAGCTTCCAGCTTTCTCGCTCAATCTGGGATGAAAAGTCAGAGACACACAATTTCAACAACTTCATAACTGTGGTCGACAATAAAGGGTCCAGATCCATAAACAAGATCAAGAGCTACGGCAATGCTCGATTTTTTATCTTTAGAGAATCAAACGAAACAAGCCAATAAGTTTGCGATCAAATGACTAGGAGCAGAAGATACTAATACAAGTTGCGAAATCGACGATAATATTGGGGGAAAAGAGAAGATGGGATCTGGGTGCGAAACCTTTCGATCAATACGTTCCCTACGGAATTGGCGAACAACACTGCTAGGATCATGATCTTCCTCTGCAAAATTATTTCTTTCTGCGATTCCTTTTAGCCTTTCTTCGCCTTTTTAGTTTTTATTGCTTCTTGACTTCAGATTCGCTTCTCTTTTACTTTTTTTTGTTTTTGTTTTTTTAACTACCGTAATTACCTAGCAAAATCGAGTAATATCGAATTCGACAAGGGGCCTATACGTAATTTCAGTTGCACGAATATTTGATCCATTTTTCTGTTTTCAGTAACAAGTTTTTTTTTTTTTTAAGGTTCTTCATTAATAAAATTGTAGAAAGTTTATTTATTTTTATTTTTTTTCAGTGAAAACTTTTCACAAATCTATTCATGGATTCACTTTTCACTAACCTATTCATGGATTCACTGATGTCAAAAAAGAAAAAAAAAACTTATTGACAAAGTCTCCTCCAGCCTTTATTACTTGTTAAGCCCGATTAATTCTTGTGAACTGAACTAACCACTCTATCATATGAGTATATTCATCTTTTCTAGTTAATTTGATTTCTTTTTTTACTAATTAAGATGTTATATATATCCTAAGTAAAAATATTAAGTGGATGTAGATACACTTGATAGTTAAGTTAGATGGGGAAGAGAAGATGTTGATAGTTTAAAAAATGGAAGGTCAACATCAATGGAGAGTTTAAGGAAATGTGTCAATGTTCCAAATCTATCAAGAGAAAGTAGAGACCACATTTTTCTTTCTTGTTACCTCCATTATTTCATTTTCTCCCTCTATTACGCTACTTATATGTTATAGCCAATTTCTTCGTAGCTTCGTAGATATATTTAATTAAACTCACCTTAAGAAATTTAAAAAATAAAAATAAAAAATCAAACTGGTGAGCTTGGGAATAGAAGAAATGAAAGAAAGAAAAGTTTAACCATAGAGTATGAACGGTCAAGTGGAAGTTAAAGTGAAAAGAGGACAAGTCATAATGATGAGCACAAACAAGTACCAACAAGCTTCTGTGGAAGTGAAAGTTGAAGCTCTGGTTTAACCTAATTCGTTTTGCCTTTCGCCTTCTATTGTACTTTTTGAAAGTTAAAGAATCCTAACTTTATTTATCAAAAAAAAAAATCCTAGCTTTATCAATTCTTCGTTACTAATGCTTAACATTTTTTTTTGTATGCGTGAAGTTAATTGATGTATTAGTTAAAACAATAATCTCGTCGCCATTTTGTATAAAAGATCTTTGTTATCACGTTTGTGTTATAACACTTTTGGAAATTTATCACGTCTCTAGCTTTTTTGTTGAAGATTTATATGGTCACTACACTACTAAGTTTGGATATGACGAATCGTACAAATTTTGGTGGAGAAAAAACAAATAACAATCGTTGATTTGGAAGGTTTAAGGATTCAATCATATAATCTTTGATTCAAAACGTCACAATTAGACGTTGATATTTTCTATATATAACAAAAAGGAAAGAATAATACATGCTGATGTTGGCGCATGATTTATGATTTATTTACAAATATGAAACACACAAATGAAAGTTACGTACGTCTCTTATCAATCAAAATCCATTGTTTTCATTAATGCACCTTCCTCTCTCGGTTAGACAATGAACGTTTTATAATTTGTAGAAACTAGAGTAGTCGAATTTTCTTTGTGTAAGCATCTTTTCTTCAACTCGTGAATCTCATAATATATTGATCTTCTCTATATATAATATATGTATTATTATAGATAAAAAAGTTACAATTACTCATGTTGAATTCATAATTCATTCCATGGTCTGTTGATCTGAAATTACTCGTATTATTCTAAGCGCAACTATGTTTATACAATTATACCCCATAATAAAGATTCAACGCCGGTAATGTGAACTCTAGGCTATATATGTATATGGAAAAAAGAAACAAAAACAAATCATTTTATATTAAATTTAATTGCTATATTAGTTAAGCTAAATTTAACAATTATCTTCATTCAACATCATCAGATGCGGAAAAATACAAGATTCTGTTGCGGTGGATTCCTGGAAATTTATTATTATCATTAATGTAAAGTCTCTCTTATCACGCGTGCAAAATTAATTTAAATAATCCCACTAAAAGGAACAATTAGAAAAACTGAATGCATGTGCTTTGTGGGGATACAAAACATATTACAGACCTAATTTCATCAACTATTTAATTTCCCTGTATCATTATTTATCAGGCCCTTGAAATAATGACGGGATATAAACTCATTAGTCAACCCTATATAAAATTAGTTCACATACAAATTTGATTAGCTAGAAAGGGTACTGTCTGTTTTAGTCAGGAGACATACAAATTTGCTATAAATTCATGTACTCTTAACTTATCATGTACTATGCAACATTATTTTATTTTAGTGAATGCAATTATAAGACTAACAGAAGACACAAAAAGAAAAGGGTCATTTCTAGATTGTAGTTACGAACAGTAATACTTTATTGGATACAAATGAGGAAACATGGAACCATATATAACCAACACATTTAAATATAACAGTATTAACAACATATAAAATATACGGTATAATTGATAATTATGGCTATAAATCACCAGTGGAAATAAGTATATATATTATATATAAGCAAATGATATTTAGTTTGTATTGAGAAGCTCCTCTATCATTTGCAAAGCAACCTTCTCTTCCTCGTCCATTAATCCTTCTTCTCCGGCAGCGCCGCCAACCTCAGTGGCCGGAGCAACATCGCCTTGTGAAGCTTTACTAGTAGCCTCTTGCAGGGAGGAGCCCGCAGGACCGAGTTCCACAGTCATGACCCAGCTGGAATCAGACTTGGAACCGGCGCGTTTCTGCCAGACGCCGATGTGGGAGCTGGCCGTATCAAGGCGGAGACAGGTGAGTGAAGGAGAAGGAGACTTGCAGCATTTCCTCAGTTTGGCGCTGAGGATAGCAGAGAGTGATGATGAGGAGGACGAGATGTCTGTTTTGCCCTCAGATGTGTCTCCGGTATTGTTGTTGTTGTTGAGGGGAAAGTTGGTCTTGGCGTTGCGACCGCTCATTAAAACGGCCGCCTCGTCGTAGGCTCTTGCTGCCTCCTCCGCAGTCTCAAACGTCCCCAGCCAAATCCTCCGTTTCCTTTTTGTTTTTCAATTAAATTATCATGCATGTCGTTATAGAATATATATTTATAGTCCGAATAAGCATTACTTTATTCAAAACTAAGGACCTAAAACGAAATCTATAGAGATGTTAAAAAGAGTTTCATGTGTTAGCTATACGGATAGGAAAGCAACTATAGAATATGAACTAGAAAATGAGGAAACGATCATGTATATATATGTATGTGTGTGAGTGTGTTGTGTACTAAATGTATCAGAATAGCTAGGGAAATAAATAAATAACGCAGAAAAAAAGGAAAGAAAGAAGAAAGGTACAAGAGAGGATGACGAATCTCAGCGACCCAAGAACCCCAATGGCGTTGCCTGACACCTCTGAACTTCTTCGTCTGTACCATTCTTACTTACTCTGTGTTTTTTGTCAGAGAGAAAATAGGAATTCTTGATGATGAGTAATATATGTATGATGGATGTTTGGTAAATGGTAATGTTGTATATTTATATATATAGGTTAAATTTTGGTGGATGAAAAGGGTTGTACTTGTTCCTACTCTTATTACATTTGACGTCCTCGCTATTCTATGTCTGTGTGTGTGTGTGTGTGAGAGAGAGAGATAAAATTTAGTTGGAGTTGTTTGGTATAGAGTGATTGCTAATGTTAAGGGATGGTTATAATGGTAAAAACCAGTTAAATTTTTCGAAGGTTGGATCGTATATATGTAGAAAAGGCACAAGTGGTACAAGTGTCACATGGCCGTGTACATTGTTTATAGCATACCTACGTACATCCTAATCAATCGTCCACATCATATAGCTACGTACGTACTACGCCTCTCTCTCTGTTTAATTTGATGCTTGCTTATATTTGTAAACAACTTCGTACGTACGTATAAGCCTTTTGTGTTCACCATTAATTGCATAAGTTTTAATATACTATGATTAAGGCGGATTGAGAATTAAGGCCCAACATCATTCCATATTATAAAGTCTCATTTATACTAGTATGTTGGTTAACAACCAACACTAAGCATCGTTCACAAATCACAATCAGCATTATCAATTCCGATCCTATGTACATATGAACTCTCCTCACACTTTTAGTAATTTTACTAATAGATCTAGCTACAATAAAGCCTTAGTTGGGTTGAGTAAACAGACAGTATAATTTAATGGGATTAATCAATGGTAAAAAGATTGCCACATTAAGCAAACACGTAATAAGCGCTGAGAAAAGTGGTTGTTCACTCGCGATCATATATAAACACATGCGATATACATCACAAATATACATAGAATGACGAAGTTTTATATAAATATAATATGTTAGACAACACAAGTTAAAATGTAAAGAAAGGACAAAAAATAAAGAAAGGGTGGTCCATATGTATATGTGTAATTAGTAGAAGGTTTTGTCAACATATTTAGTTGGATAGAGTACCCACTGCCTAAGCCCTAACTGTTGGGTTGGGTCCAAATTAAGGCTGTTTAGGTGTCAATCTCAAATATATCTCGTTTAATATTTGAGCAAACATATTTAACCTAATGTATGCTTATATTTAATATGATAATATGGAATATACTTTTTTGTTTCTTTGGTGCTATTTGCTGATGGCTGGTTATCGCAGGGTCCACACATCCATGAGTCCGTCACTCAATATTTCATCATTATAGTACTTCATTAATCCTCGTTTTTGGATCTTGCATGTGACATATATATAATTTTTTTTTGGGTGAAGATCTTGCATGTGATTTCTTTTCCATCTATGCCTTTTAAATTTTAATATACTTTATTGTTTTAGTTAGTTATTTTTGCAGTCGATTACTGTAGCTACTTACAGAGTGATGATACTCAATAGTCAATACTCACAGTCATGACTCATGCCTTATGATAATTTGGATTTGGTAGTAAAATTTTGAATCCGTCAGTTGATTAATTTCTCGGAGGTATGGCTATGAGCCCGCTTCGTCGCTATATACACTTATATATATGTGCATCAGTGCATAATTAATTATTGTTATTTTTGACGGGATATAATGATATTTTGTTTTTGTTTAGAACAAATTTTGAACACTAGCTAATATATCATATATATTATAAGCAAAATAAAATTTTGAGTTAAAGCTCTCTCATTCATTCTTAGGGTGGTTAATTACCTTTTATTATTCCTTATATTTTCTAAAATTAAATTTAATAAAAAATTATTAAAAAAATCATAAATTAATTAAAAAATTATTAAAAATCATATATACTATAAGCAAACTAAAATTTTGAGTTAAAGCTCTCTCATTCATTCTTAGGGTGACTAATTACCTTTTACCCTCCTTATATTTTTTAAAATTAAATTTAATAAAAAATTATTAAAAATCGTAAATTAAATAAAATATTAAAAATCGTAAATAATAAAGAAGATGTTAAAGAATAATTTAATAAAAAAACATTTAAATTTCATAAAAGATATTCAAAATCGAAATTTAATCAAAAAATATTTAAAATAGAAAATAACGAAAATTTAAAAATTGGAATTTAATTAAAAAAACATTTAAAATCATATCATATATGAGATATGCGAAGTAAATTTTTTGCTATAAGGTCTTTCATTCAATCTAGGTAACTAATTCCCCTTTATTCGTTAATAATTTGTTTTAACATATCCTTAATTAATTTATTTATTTTTGTAGTTTGTATAACAATTTTGCTGCCACTTTTAGTTATTTTTATAATATTAAGATAATTTCAATCGGATTATCTGTTGAGCAAGATTATCTGAAAAAAAATATACATGTGATGTGGGAAATCTTAGCTTAAGTTGAGAGCTATATATAAATATATTACTTTTTTAAATGTATCTTAAGCTCAATTGTGGTTTGGTTTCTACATTGGTCGGCTTTTCGTTGTATTGTTTACCATCTTTTTTTTTATAAATCAATTTTTCGATTTTTTCTATTGTTTTTCCGTTTCAGTACCAGTAGTA
>NW_006256612.1:10792480-10873363 GCF_000478725.1 Eutrema salsugineum
TAGTTTATAAAAGCAAGGTTGAGCTATAGAATTAGACAATACACATAATGAGGACTCACAACTACTGCAAAGGATTTCTTGGGAGCAGCCACACCGTTGCTGATATCGTTCACAACTTTTTCCTCTCGGGTTTTGGGATGTCCATTTGCTATAGCTCGTTCTGGTTTTTTCACCGCAACTTCAGCTGTCTGTTTCACCACGGTCTGTTGAGTTGGGATAGAAACTGGCTCTGCAACTTCATTTGCCGGCTCCGCTGATAAAAAAAAGAAAATCAATTTTCTTATGAAAATCCAAAATGTAGATCGGATAATGAAAATCAAATAACACTTTGGCCGATACTCACCCAAGATTGTGACTGTTACTTGAGGAGTCGTCTCCACAACCTCCTTCTTGTTAGCTTCTGGTTCAACAAAGTCATCAGAGACATACCTAAAGACATCGTTGAGCACAAAGTAGCTTCCTTTCTGCGGCACAAGGAAAAAAGATTGAGAAAATCTCATTCTTTCTCCATCTTTCACGGTAAGCAAACCCGTGACTAGAGTAACAACTCCATTTTTGTATGATGCTTGGGAATCAGCAGTCAAAATCTGAATCTTTGAGTTTTCGTAATCGAAGGACATGATCTGGTCATTAATAGCCTGCAAAACAAGATTGAAGAACTCTTATCAGAAACTTTGCTTCCAACTACAAGATTGAAACACAACTAATCGTAAAAACTGTAGCTTACCTTTAAAGATTTTACAGAAACCATCTCTCCATCGGAACCAGGGCGCCCTAAAACACTGTCCTCAAGATAGAATCGATGCACTTCCGCTGGTGATTCATATAAATGGTTGTAGTATTTTTGAACAAAAGCATTGCCCACAATGTGTGGATCCACCAATGGAGCATTTGATTCGAGTGCCATCTCTACATTATTCAATAGATTCATTAGGGTCATACAAAAAATAAGACTAAGTCGAAATTGAAACAAAAACAGACTAATAAGAACCACACAAAAAGATTGGGTTTTGTTCATCAAAAAAGAGACTTCACATAAATTAAATCCCCACATTGTCATTCCAATCTAACCGAATGCACTAATTCACAAATCTCTTATAGCTCGACAAAAGTTAATTGCCTAACTTAATGCTTGCAAGTTGTGAATCTACAAATCACTATGTGGCGACAGAAATCATCCATAGATCTATATAGCTATTAGATTTTGAAGAAATGTAAAAAAAGCTCAAGCTTAAGGCAGAAACACTAAACTCAAAACAATATTTATAAAAACTGAAGAAGATGAGAAAGAAAATCAGTATATGGACTATGAACACAAGCATACCTTGGAAGATGAGAAGAGAAGCAGAATCAAAATCTCAGACCAGAGTGAAGAAAAGAGAGACAGAGAGTAGCACACACGAGGGGGATGAATATAAATATTTATATATATGGCTTCTTTTAGGGTTTTACTTAGAAATCTCCGACGAGAAATTTGGGATTTCTGTAGGGCTTTTCTACAGATTTTATCACTAAAACATTATACTATCTTTATTTATATGGTAAGGAGGGAATTCCCTTGAAATTCTTTTGGCGATTATATTGTCGAGTAATGGAGATTGTGGCTAAGAATTGCCTGTTTTATATAAAAACAAAAGAGGTAAAAGGTTTTTCTTTTTTTTGGCCTTTTGGCTCTGGAAATTGAAAAGGTAAAAAGAAATTGTTCACCCCAAAAAAAAGTTTAAAAAAATTAAATAACAAGAAGCCCCCGGCGAGGATCGAACTCGCGGCCTTTCGCTTACGAAGCGAACGCAATACCACTATGCTACGGAGGCTTCTGACATACCAATTCGACAATTAATTTATAGAAATACCTAATTTCCGTTTAAGTTAGAGTGTTGCATCAGGGCATCGTATATTCCATGATACTCAAATTCAGTATTGAATACAAAAACTGAACTGGAATTGTGCATCCAGAGAACATTATACTTGTAATAATAATGTCTATTACTTTCATACGATTTTTTCGTTGACACACAGCACACTTTTATGTGACTAAAGTACGCAGGACCAATTTCTTATGCTTTGAAAACTAATATGTTCAAACTGTTTCAATGCCATTTTTGAAATAATTTCAAAACGAACTATGATCAACGGGCAGAAAATTTTGAATGGCCTACGAAAATTTTGGTGTTGAGATCTACCTCGAATTAAAACATATACTATTAAACAAATTATATGATGTATGATCTGTAGGTGCAAGAAGTTGAAAATGAAAATATATAAAATATATATGATGTATATGATTTGCGTAAATGATGCATATCAGCTAATTAAAACTAACATTTAAAATGACTAATTAAATAACACACATTATCATTGGAATTTAAAATAATTTAAATATCAAATCCAATATATATCATTGATGCAATACATATTTGCTATTTATATAAATGTCATTCATTTTTGTTTTAAAAAAAAAACACTAAAAGCGGACATATGTCAATAAATCATATCAATTAAAGAGTAGAACTGAATTCAATTCATATCTATAAACTTTTTACAATGTCCTCTTTTGAATTCAATTCATATCTCAATCTTCAATATAAATAGCTCTGGGATTGTTATATAATTGTTATACATCTCTGGGATCAAGATGAAGAAAGTTTCTTTCAAACTTGTGCTATTGGTTTCACTTCTTCTCACCTTATTCCGTAAGGATAGCTATACCATTGCATAGTTTTAACTCTAGTATTAAATCCGTCTTAACTATTATCAAAATAGTTATAGCCACGAAGCAACTTTGCTCACATTCAAAACCAACCCAAATACTTTTACTCTAGTCTTAAATATGGTTAATATTTTAAGATTGTAATATATATAAAAAAAAGATTTGTAATATAATGATAAATAAAATTATGATTTGCTGGTGGGTGTAGGACAAGATCTTGCCAGTAGTATCGAGGCTGGAGCAACACACTCAGATGATCAATACCAGAAAAATAGTGATAATTATGGAAAATGGCGTTTGGGAACGAAGTTTAAGATGGATCGAAAAAATATAAATGGTGTTCTTAAGTGTAAAAGAGACATTGACTGCTGTTTAAAATGTCCTAAAGGCCTTGGATACTGCAATAATCGAGGAATTTGCGACTGTGTCAAAAGAAACCATTGAACTTTTGAAGGAAACAAAGTCTTATGTATTAAAGTGATAAAAACATTTATTGGAAAAATAAAATAATCCCCACCCCCTCCCTAGAAACATTTTTTCTTCCATGACTAATATAGTAGTGGCCCAATAAATAAGTAGCGGACCGGGTACGGTTCGTAAAGCCCGTATATCTGAGGCAGAATATCGCAATGTATACGATGTTAGACCAAATCACAAACCATCCACTTGATCACAATTTTGTTTTTCTTGATCACAAGTATTCACCAATTACATATTACTAGTAATTTTTCTAGTTTTCTACTGTTTCAATATATTGCGAAAGTAATACATCGATAAACTGCTAATATAAGTAAGATACACAACTTGGCAAAGATTACAAATTTGCATACATATTTGATGACCATTTTAGTGTGTCCATTTTTATTTATGATTTAGAAATTTAACGTTAGACACCAAAACAATCCAAAACGATATAATATATCAACGAATACGAGATATAATATATTAAAAAATGATTTGCATACATTTTCACGATAGTTTTAGGTATATATTTTCTCTAAAGTAAAGCTGTTAAATTGAATAGACGAAGGTTAAAAATGCTTAAACAACTCATACGATCGATCAAATATGTTTATATAGCTCATATGACCCGTGACATAAATTTTAGATATTCATTTTATTAATCTATAGATTCAGATTTATACAGGTAAACTGAGTCGCAATATCACAATAATACTCATCATATATCATGTATCAGTATATTATTCATTCTAAAGAAAAAAAAAACAATTCATATATATCCTTAACCACATGGCAAACAAGGGGAAGGGGAACCACAAGATGATGACAGGAGAATAAGATCAATTTGGTTATGTTCTAACCGAACTAGAAGTTTTTTTTTCTTGTTATGGGCATAACTATAAGATCTCTCGTTGTTCCGACATTGACATTTTTGGCCTCTCACTTTCCACTTTCTCTCGTTTTTTTTTTGTTCTAACTTATTTATTCCTACCCATTTGGGTCCCATAAAGAACAGCTGTTAATAGTGAATTATTCTCCTGATGTTATATCTTTTTCAAACTAGAACATGCAACTTTTCACTTCAAATACTTCACAGTTTTCAAGAGTCGTAGCTCCATTCCATGTATTTATGTATTTGACATTGGTCAAAGTCTGTTAACCTTTTGAAATAGTTACTATCAAACATTTGGTTCCTGGTTAAAATACACATGGATACAGATTTTATAATTCTTGTTATTTATTATTCTAATTCTTGCAAACTTGTTATTAAATTATGGAAACGAAAATATGATAATAATATTACATATATATTTATTCTTTTAATGTTGTGTTTTTAGTTTAAAATAAAATTTTATTTCACTTAAATTACGTTGCTACTCGGTTTCTACGAGAGGGTCGTCCACTCGTCCTTGTATTTATATGTATATGAATATAAATTCTCATTTATAGTTTGTTTGTGGGAGAAAAATAAATGTGAATACAAGTCTAAAATTAGTAATTATAACCAATTGCGAAAGTGGAAAAAATTACAAAATATAAGCACAACAAAATCGCTTATGACCACTATGTAAGTCTGTAGTAGTCGTTACCATAAGTAATTAATGCGAATGTGAGTCTAGTAGATTACATGTGTGTTGATTACTTGATTCTTTGATATTTTATGTATCATAGATGAAAGGATAGGATTGAACATATAGTGCCAAAACTAATGTTGGTATGCTGAACTAACAAATAGTTTTGTTATAAAAAACATTGGAGTGTGTTATGAATTATGATGTACATGCAATTCTATATGATGTACATGCAATTCTATATATTGGTATGCTGAACTTTGCATGTAACACTCCATTTTTTTTGGACGAAACTAACAAATTTGTTAATCACGATAACACTACTGATTACTAGAGTGTGTTACAACTTTACGGGTGGCGTAGAATTGCATGTACATCATAAAGTGGTTATGATGTTACAAACAGATTTCATTATAGTGTCTTTTCAATTTAATACTCGAACATACTTTCACTTCAACTACTACTTTTTTATTTTTTACTTCAACTACTTCACAGTCAAACTGGGGGGGAAAAAAAATTGGATTTAAGTATAAACGTAAAGCTGATAAGGTATTATAACATACGTCTTTTAAATAAAATGTCGACTAATATAAAAATAGACTTAGTAACAAACATTTCCAATTTACCAAGTAGCTAACTATTTTACCAAGCCAACATAAATTTGAATTCGATAATTACAAAAAGGAAAATAGAATCGTAAAAAAATTGAGTTCAATAAGTGTAGGAGTGTTAAAATTAAATTATTCTTGTTTTCGAGCTACTGTAGTAAATGTGAAAGGGAATTGGAAAGTGATATAATAAAATACGAGACAGTAAATTAAGCAGTTGAAAGTAGCTGAAAGAAGCAGGCCTAAGCTACACTAGACTACATAACACATCACAGAGCTTTTACGTAAAAACAATGTCAGCTTTCTACACTTGCTGTATTTTCTTAATCATCACTGCCATTTTGTCTCCCCTTAATTTTTTTCTTCCTTCACTACATAAATCCTAGTACAAGTATTTATTCATTTATTTATCTTCTACAACCTGTAAAGGGAAAAAATAATAATAAAATTAGCAATGAAAACTTAAAGGGCACAGTGATTTGCATAGCGTTACAAAAATTACAAGGACCACGCGAGGCTTCTATAGATAAAATCACACGGCAAAGATTTCTTTTACAATTATGATATTGATATTGACTCCCCTACCGATTTGACTCCTCCACGTAGTCTCGTAATTTAATTCGATTTATTAGCATTTCTTAAAACATGTATTTCTGTTCGTCATGTGAGCACGCCTTAGAATTAAATGCCAGATGTATTAACTGCATCGCTTGATCTAAACTAACTGTATTACTCATGTTTATGAGTGAAAAGTGAAAAACAAGAAGTAGTACTCCATTTAGATCCAAAAAAAAAGAAGTAGTACTCCATTCTTGTTTAATTTGTTTTTACATTTTGTTCAGTAATTTACAGAACTTTCTCATGGAACCGTTATTTCATATAATATTCTGACATTCCGAAAATTCAAAAATAAAATATAAGAAGTTTAGTTAATTTACCGTTTCAATTAAAATTTTTACTTTTTTAGTAACATTGATATATTGTTATATATTTTTCTACTTTTTTAATGACTGTATTTTAGTAGGTGTATAGAAATTGTGATTGGTAATATTCGGAACAAAAAACTTCGACTCGAATATTAGAATGAAATAAGCGAGATTAAATTGATTTAATTACAAACTTGTAGCATGACGTTAAATAAAAAATTCAATTAAAACTCGTATTTTGTTATGTTTTTTTAATTATTATGTTATGTTTCTTTAGATTATTGACGTTAAATTTACCGACTGGCTAGTTACCGACTATAAATCACGATTGCACATCAGTGAGAATCCTGTTTTCACAATTTAAGATCGAAACTAGAGTTTCTTCTTTCTGCTTCCAAAAAAAAAAAACAAATATTGTAACACTAAAATATGAATTAATCCGTACCATTAAAAGGGCTTTGGTAATAGTGGCAAGGACGGCTGCGATTCCCATTTCGATTCTTTTCTTTAGCATTGTTTCTCTTTTCAATTAAAAAAAAAAGTTAATTAGCTCCACCGATTTTATTCTATTTTTTATGAGGAGAGCGAATGAATTCGTTTTACGTCTCTATATTATTTGCTCTTTATTACGTCTATATTATTTGCTCATTCGAATGCGAGGATGATATTATTCCTTGGTGTTAACCAAAAATTCCTTGGTGTTAACCAAAAAAAAAGTTTATTGTAGTAAAGAAACCAATTTTATGTATCAAAGAAAACATATTGACTTTGTTCAATATTATTTGCATGACATAACTATATTTCGCTATTTAATTATTGGGAAAATACCAAGTTTTTATCTTTGAAACACACAAACTGCTGTTATAAAAAACCCCCTTAACACAAACCATATGAATCACCTTGTTCTGCCTGCTAAAAATTTATAAAAAAGTATTCGTTCCGGTTACTCTAGCTGCTGACAATATAATTTTTATACTATTTAATGAAGATTTTCAACATAACAAATTTTAAAATGACGATTTTCAACATAATAAATTTTAAAATGACGATTTTCAAAACAATTTCGTAAATAACAAAAAACAGCAGCATTATCAAAACATCACTCCACCATTCTGTGGTTTATCAGTAAAAGCTATTGACCCTCCTCTGACCTAGAAGACAACATAATCAATGCTAATACAAATTTAAAGCATTTAATCGAACATTAAGTCATTAACTAACCTAAATAGTATTAGAAAAATTAAAATATCAGTGATGCAACCAAGTGACCATCTATTTAAACACTCTTCCCATGCACATCATGTCATCATCTCATATCTTAATAAACTCTCAACACTTGTCTTTGCTCTCTCTCTCACGCACACATTCTCTTTCCATTACTCAGCCTGAGATGTCTCCTGAAAATTACGTTCTGTTCTTTAGCTCTCTCAACTTGGTCACTGTCGAAGCCTTTGCTTGGATTTCTCTTTTCATTGCCACAGTTGCTTTCTTTCTCTCACCAGGTGGGCTCGCATGGGCCTTGACCGGATCATCCAAAAACCGGGTTTCGATTCCGGGTCCATCTGGTTCTCTTTCCGTCTTCTCCGACTCCAAACCCCACCGTGTTCTCGCCGCGCTGGCCAAACGCTTCAAAGCCTCTCCTTTGATGGCGTTTTCCGTTGGTTTTTCACGTTTCGTCATCTCCAGTGAACCCGAGACGGCTAAAGAGATTTTGAACAGCTCTGCTTTCGCGGACCGGCCGGTTAAGGAGTCAGCTTACGAGCTTCTGTTCCACCGTGCCATGGGATTCGCCCCATATGGTGAGTATTGGAGAAACCTGAGGAGAATCTCTGCCACGCATCTTTTCAGTCCGAGAAGAATTGCGAGTTTCGAAGGTGTTAGAGTTGGGATCGGTATGAAGATGGTGAAGAAGATTAAGAGCGTTGTTATGTCTGAAGCTGGTGGTGGTGAAGTTGAAGTGAAGAAAGTGATTCACTTTGGCTCTTTGAATAATGTAATGACGACTGTTTTCGGTGAAAGCTACGATTTTGATGAAGTAAATGGAGATGGATGTTTTCTGGAGAGGCTTGTGAGTGAAGGTTATGAGTTGCTTGGGATATTTAATTGGAGTGATTACTTTGGTGTTCTTCGTTGGTTTGACTTCCAAGGAGTGAGGAAGAGGTGTAGAGCTTTGGTCTCTGAAGTCAACACTTTTGTCGGTAGAATAATTGAAAAACACAAGATGAAGAGGAGCAACAATCTCACTGGCGAGGAAAATGACTTCGTTGATGTTTTGCTGGGCTTGCAAAAGGAAGAAAAGTTGTCTGATTCCGACATGATTGCTGTTCTTTGGGTATGTTCTTTTACTACTACTTTTTCTGAAGGACAAAAGTTTTTATCTCTGAATTTGAATTATTTAATATTTGGTATCTATAGATTCAATCTTTTTTTGATGTGGGATTTTGCTCTCTTTTTTTTAAAGGAAATGATATTTAGAGGAACAGATACAGTTGCAATTCTAGTGGAATGGGTACTTGCAAGAATGGTTTTGCATCAAGACATTCAAGCAAAACTCTACAAAGAGATAGCTTCCGTTACAAGTAACAACACTAGATCCTTGTCGGATTCCGACATCCCAAAACTGCCGTACCTTCAAGCTATTGTCAAAGAAACCCTAAGGCTGCACCCACCTGGACCACTCCTCTCGTGGGCCCGTCTGGCGATCCACGATGTTCACGTAGGTCCCAACCTTGTCCCTGCAGGAACCATAGCTATGGTCAACATGTGGTCCATCACGCACGACGCCAAAATCTGGACCGACCCTGAAGAGTTTAAGCCTGAAAGGTTCGTTGATGGTGAGGATGTTAGCATCATGGGTTCAGATCTTAGGTTGGCTCCATTCGGGTCGGGTCGTCGGGTTTGCCCCGGTAAAGCAATGGGTCTAGCTACCGTTCATCTTTGGCTTGGTCAATTGATTCAGAATTTCGAATGGGTTAAGGGTTCTTGTGATGTTGAGCTCACTGAGGTTCTAAAGCTCTCTATGGAGATGAAGAAGCCATTGAAGTGCAAGGCTGTTCCGAGGAATGTTTGTTTTGCTTGAGGGATTTGGGTATCTGGTGTATCGGGTCGGGTACTTGTTTAATCAACTACTATGGGTAGTCGCTTTTAATAATTAATAATTAATAATTATGTTTGGGAAGGAAGTTAGGGTTTTGGTACGTCGGTTGAACTTCTTTAGGGTTTTTGCTTGGTGTTTGCTTCATGTAACGTATCCTCTCGCGTTGGCCTCGTGTCATTTTCAATAATTTCACTTCTATAAAATTAAATAGCTACGTTTATGCCGTAGGAACTATCGTACTATTTCTAGCCAAAGATCACGTACTACATACTTTAATGTTCTTCCCCCTCGTAATATATTTTTATCAGTTATGCCTAAAATTTCCTAGTTATTTATGTTAGTCGAAGGAATTTCAATCCTGGGTGCCATCTTATCCATATGCAACGAGTCACAATTATTGTAATGAATTATTGTATCTATTACTGAACGACAGAGAGCATATACAAGGAAATACAATATACAGCAATGAATAAGACGTAATTACCGTTAGTTACAATATATACTTTCTATATCCCTATACACCCCCTCAATATGGACGGTCTGGAGAGAGTCCAATCTTGATACACAGCGTTTCAAAGCGTGGTCGAGGTAGAGGTTTTGTGAGAGCGTCCGCAAGCTGATCTGCAGTATTGACGTGAGTCACACGTAATTGCCCACTCTGAATGAACTGTCGAACGAAATGGTAATCTAATGCCACATGCTTCATTCTGGAGTGAAAGACTGGGTTGGCGGCAAGGTATGTGGCTCCAATGTTATCACAATAGATGACTGGAGTTGGCGATTCAGAGATACCAAGTTCAGATAGTAATGAGGTGATCCAACATATTTCTGAAGTGGTAGATGCAAGCGAGCGATATTCTGCTTCAGTTGATGAACGGGCCACCATTGGCTGTTTCTTGGAGGACCAAGCGATGGGATGTCGTCCAAGATAGACTATATAGGCCCCCGTCGAAGTGTAGTCATCTTTGTTTCCCGCCCAATCGGCATCGGTGAAGGCGTGGAGAACAGGTTGATTGTTGGCGGATAGAAAGATGCCGTGAGTCATTGTGCCCGAGAGATACCGAAGGATGCGTTTGACCGCAGTCCAATGTTCTGATGTGGGATGATGCATGAACTGAGACAACTTGTTCACACTAAATGATATATCCGGTCTCGTTAAAGACAAGTATTGTAAGCTGCCAACAATTGTGCGGTATTTTGTTGGATCTTCTAAAGTCGTTCCTGAGTGAAGCGTTAAGCACGTGTTGGGTCACATTGGTGTTGATACTGGTTTGCAATCCACCATTCTTGTCTTGTGAAGCAAATCTGCAATATAGCGTTGTTGTGTGAGGTGCATACCATCTTTGTTTCGATGAACTTCAATTCCAAGGAAGAAAGAAAGATCATCTAAATCTTTTAAAGAAAAACGTGAAGAGAAGGATTTGATAAACCGATCAGTGTGGTCTGGACTGTTGCCCGTGACAATTAAGTCATCCACGTAGACTAGCATGTAGATGAGGACTTTGTTGTTGTTGTAGATAAAGAGTGACGCATCAGCTAATGAATTCTTGAATCCCGATTGAAGGAGAAACTTGCAAAGTTCATTATACCAAGCTCGAGGAGCTTGTTTGAGCCCATAAATAGCTTTGCGTAATCTGCACACAGCATTGGGGTTATCCTTGTCGATGAAGCCTGGCGGTTGAGTCATGAACACTTCATCGTCAAGTGTGCCTTGAAGAAAGGCATTGTTGACGTCTAGTTGCCTGATATTCCAATTGCGGGAGACAGAAATGCTGAGGACGGTTCGGATCGTGGCCGGTTTGACTACTGGACTAAAGGTATCATGATAGTCGATTCTTGGTCTTTGTGTGAAGCCTTTAGCAACGAGACGTGCCTTGTATCGTGCTACCGTGCCGTCAGGATTTCGCTTGATGGTAAATATCCACTTGCAACCTACAACATTAGCAGCATTAGTCACATTTTCTAAATCCCACGTTCGATTTCCCGTCTGAGCATTGTATTCATCGCTCATTGCTTTGCGCCAGTGGGGGCTCTTCAGGGCCTGTGCTACTGTGGTAGGTGGGGTTTCAATGGCTGGAGCTACGGTGGTGTGAAGATTTAGTTTCTGAACCGGTTTTCGAACACGGGTGCTTACCCGTTTAGGTTGTGGTGGAGGTAAGATGGAGTTTTCAGTGGGAACTGGCGGTGGTAAAGGTAACGGTTGAGGTGCTACATGACTTGGTTCTGGTGCTGGAGGGATATGTGGTTGAGGAGAAGGCGAATGGGGTTCTGGTATAGAAGAAGGCGGAGTTCGTGGACTTGGAGGAGGTGGAGAGATGAGAGTGACGATGGGATGGGATAATGGAGGATCATTTGTTTGATCATCATGGTTATCTAAAGAAGATGTTTTTGAAAATGGGAAAACCGATTCATGAAATACGACATGTCTTGAGGTATAGACTTTTGAAGTTGTTTTATCAAGACACAAGTAAGCGCTTTGTGAGATGGAGTACCCGAGAAAGACACAAGGAGTCGATCTTTCATCTAACTTGTGAGATGTGTAGGGTTTCATCCAAGGAAAGCATAAACACCCAAAGATACGAAGTTTGTGATAATTGGGTGGGTGACCATATAAAATTTGAAAAGGGTTTTGAAAATCGAGAATAGCTGTAGGCATTCTATTAATTAGGTAGACAGCTGTTGCAAATGCATATGTCCAATAGGAACGAGGCATAGATGCATGAGATAATAGTGCAAGACCCGTTTCAACAATATGACGATGACGTCTTTCCGCGATGCTATTATGTTCAGGCGTATGCGGTGGACTTGTCATGTGAGAAATACCATGGGTAGAAAGAAATTGTGCTAAGCCAATATACTCACCCCCATTGTCGGTATATAAAGTTCGAAGTTTAGATTGAAATCGATTTTCGACTAAGACTTTAAACCTTGTAAAAACATCAAAAACTTGTGACTTTTTCTTTAAGGGATACAGCCATGTGTATCTTGTAAAATGATCGACAAAAATGACGTAATATTTAAAACCATCAAATGAGACAAGTGGAGATGTCCACACATCTGAAAACACAATATCTAAAGGAAAAAGGGATTGAAGAGTAGAGTTTTGAAATGGTAACTTATGCATTTTATTGATAGAACAAGCATTGCAAGGCTGAGCCATTAAAGCATTAGAAGATAGAGGTAAATCAAACTTAGAAATAACTTTTTGAAGAATTGAAATAGCAGGGTGTCCTAAACGGGAATGCCAATCAGAAAGAGAGGTTTTGACTACAGATGCAAATGCAAGAGACGGTGGAGAAGTGGATTTGAGTTTTGGCCATTCATAGGTGCCATTGTTAGGTTTGCCCTCCAGACGAAGAGCCCCCGTTTCCAGATCTCGAACCTGAAAGTATGTAGGAGTAAAGGTGACAGCAACTCCATTAGTATTTCATAACTGAAATACCGATATTAAATTTTTCTCTAAGGAAGGAACACATAAAACATTATTCAAAAAGAAAGGGCGAGTGTATGAAGGAAATGATAAAGAACCAGTGTGAGAGATATGCAAGCCGGAGCCATCACCAAGCATGACATCGTCGCCACCTCCATATGGGTTGTGAAGAGATAAATTCGCCAGGTCTGATGTCATGTGGTGTGATGCACCGGTATCCACAAGCCAGGTGGAGGAATCCGAGAGTTGAGCAACGTTAGCACGAGGCTGCCATGTGTGCGACTGATTCCATGGTGGTTGATGATTCATTGGCAGAGGCTGTGAAGAGGAGCCACGAACCATCCTGTACTCAGGGCAGTACTTAGCACTGTGACCTTGAATGCCACAAGCTTGGCATCGCCCCAAATACTGTTTCGAGAAGCGTTGCTGTCCTGGTGGATAATTATTGTTTCTGGATTGATTGTTTTTCCATTGTTGACGGGGACGAGTATCTGTCGCATGAGCAACCACCGGCATAGGACTGACAGGTTCCTTGCATAAGAGCATCGCTTCACGGTTTAGAAGTCTCTCATAGAGTTCAGAGAAAGCAATCGTTGTGTCACGACCACGGATCGCATCTATCTCGGGCTTGTAGTCGTCGCCGAGTCCGGCTAAGGTCCATTCAATTAGATCATCGGGATCCATGGGTTTCTCCAGGAGTGCAAGTTCATCTGCTTTGGATTTGATCTGCCGAAGATACTCACTGATGGTCTTCGTTCCTTTCGTCGCCGTCTCGATCTGATATTTGAGTTGGCGTACATGACCGCAAGATGATTTTGCGAAGGTGTCGGTGTGCAGGTTCCATACTTCTTTTGTGGTAGTAGCACTGGAGATCACGGGCTGGATTGGTAAGGATATCGCTCCAATAAGGGAGCTGTATAGAAGCCGATCTTGACGTCTCCAAGGAGCATAAGCCGGATTTGGTGTTGAGACACCATTGACAAGACGCGTCGGTGGAGGCGCATCATTGGAATCTTCAATAAAGTGCTGGAGTTCATGACCTTCAAGCAAAGCTCGAACCTGTCTGCTCCACATGATGTAGTTCAGGTTGGTTAATTTTGTGATGCCTGACATGTTGACGGAGAGGAGAGTACTCTGGGGATCTTCGGCATTGAAAACTGATGTGCGTTCGGCAGTGGAATCAGACATGATGGAACCAGAAGAAAAAAAAAAGGAGAAAACAGAGAGTTAGAGAATCAAGAGAGACAAGATTGGAGAAGAAGAAGGAGAGTGAGAACGAAGAAGACAGAAGAAGAAGAGAGGTGGCGGCTGAATAGGTTAAACCTATTGTAGCTCTGATACCATATTGTAATGAATTATTGTATCTATTACTGAACGATGGAGCTCTGTTTATATGCACAGAGAGCAGAGCATATACAAGGAAATACAATATACAGCAATGAATAAGACGTAATTACCGTTAGTTACAATATATACTTTCTATATCCCTATAACAATATTTCATTAAGATCAGTGCCATGCTTAGATCTATGGTGGCTTTAGGCGAACTAAAAAAATGCAGCTCTTATAAAATATCGTCTCAAACGTACACAAAATTGCTTAGATTTATGGTGGCTTTAGGCGAACAAAAAAAATGTGGCCTTATAAAATATCGTCTCAAACGTACACAAAATAATAATAATAATAACTGAAACTATAAAATTTCTAAAACATATTTTTTTCTTTTTTTTCCCAGAAAATTATTTACCAAATTCAGATAATCGACTTATTTTAGCCACAAATCAGACTGCTATGGAAGTGTAAATGGAACTGGTTGACAATCCGGTCGAATTTTTAGAAACCAAAGAAAAAAAAACCAATTAAAATTTTGCAAATCAGTGGTTAAACCGATAGATCCAGTCAAACTCAAACTTTGTTTGAAAGTTAGTTTTTAAGCTCAAAAAAATTTAATTGATGTTGCTACTTATATTGAAGAAAAAATTATAAGCCTATGTGAGATTTTTTTTTTAATTATGCGTGTTTCAAGTTTTTAATTAAATTTTTTTATTTTATTTTCCTTTGTTATTTATGAATATCCATAAAAATTAATATCAATAATAATAATACTAGTACAGTATATGAACTTATCTCAAAGAAATAATCCAAAAATATTTACCTTATTAATTATATATATAAACTATTTAATAAAATTGTGACTCTAATTTTTTTTCAATTTTTGGTGGTCTTAGGCTAATGCCTAACTCACAAGACATGAGGCACGACTCTAATTAAGATATTGAAATATCTATTTATTCAACCAACATAATATTGACATTGCATTTGGATTTGGTAGAACCAAAGCAATAAATGATTCGCTTTAGTTTATTTGTTAACAAATAAACTTGTTGTTAAATCAAATATAAGATTAATAGTCGAATGTTGTCTAAAACCTTTCTTTATAACTAACTAATAAAAAAAAATCTGTTTTGATGAATTCCACTATCGTTGGTAAAAAAAACACGAAAAAGTATTAGTTGAATTATGGTTAGCCACGTAGATCGATATTTCAAATTTCCAATAGCTGTATGAAATTTGGAATAGAAGATCTGGATATCACGAAAAAGTATTTAAGAGAAAACAAAAATAATAGATCAAGCATTTAAGTAACTTTCCTTTTTCTGGTCCAGTACAGTACTAGTCATGTAGTAACTATATATTAAGTCAACTTTTAGTGAGAACATCAAATTATAATGATAGGATCCTTCTTATTTAAAAGTCGTATCAAAAGTTCATGTTAGCATGTTGATTAAGATGATCCAAGTATATAACATGTGAGTAAATCATTGGATATCAGGCCATTTAAACGTAATATAATATCTATGAGCAACTGATTTTCCCTTCTTACACATGTTGATCCATCATTACTACATGATAAAATTTAATTTGAAGGTGGGGAAATTCCCTCTAAAAATACACCATATATCTAATGTAATAAATTTAACTGAAGTCTATTGAGACATGAAAACATATGATTAGATAGATTACTCAATATTAGACTACTAGTCTCTCATTTGACGTTCTGACCTCGACGTGAAAAGTGAAACTAATTATTTGTATGCATATCGTATATATCACAGCTAACCTCTACTACACATCTACTATATATCTTAGCTAACCTCTAATTAACCACTTTATTAGACGATATCTGTTAGTTATTAGCACATCTAATCACTTAACTTTTATTCAATGTTTTATTTTCTTTGTTCTTGTGAAATGTCACATTAGCAACCACAAATTCAAAGGTTCAACTTTTTGTTTTAAATGTGCTAAATTTAGATGACGCATAGACAAACAGTGAGAGAGACAATATAACAATCATAATTCAATATATTCCCCTCTCTTTGTTTTCGAAGAATCTTGTTGATCCGATAAGAACTCAACACCATTTTAAGTTTACATAAAATTAATACGTATCCATGTATATGATTAATGTATATATGAATTAGATAGAATTTATGACTCATATGTATTAACATATACTACAAGATGGTATCCTTGACGTTCCTCTTTTTTGTTGATGAATCTTCCATCGATGATTAGCTATTGATTTTCCTTTAGCCAAAAAGTATTCATTTAGTGTGAATAACAACTCATGTCATGTGCACTCCTAATTTGAATTATAGTCGAAGAATAAGACTGTATACGGGAAAACCCTATCAGGAAAATAGAAGGATCATGTTTTGGCTATATTGTTGTATGTATCTCGTTTTCTTACATCTTTATATACAACATATAAATACAGAATCCGGTACATAACTATTATGCTAATACATATAGCATACTGTGTCTAAGATAAATGCATGTCATGTTTTGTAACACAATTTAATAAGTTCATGTGAATGGTATATAGTTCATCCATTGTACCATTTTTTGTTCGTTTTATATGATTGGTAGTTCGTTTACATAATCAGATTAAAAAATACAGCTACAATAGTTATGTTAAATTATTTAGATAAATTACTTTGGAATGTTAGGAACGGTGACGTATTCTTATTATCTTTCAAATCATTGAAAGATTGAAGTTTAAGACTATTTGTTAGCCTTCAACTAAGGATTAATTAACCTTTAAATAATACAAGAGGGTAGCTAGGGTTTTTATGCTTTTGGAAAAGAAAAAGATGTTTACCTTTTACAATAAATTAAAGCGATACATAATTACCTCAACATGTTTGAATTTTTTTTGTTTCAGTTGTATTGTCCGATTCGAAAATAGCATTACATTTTTTAGTTATAACAATGGTTCAATAAAAAAAACGTTATATTTGGGAATAATTGATTAGTGGTAGTACAATACTGTATATATTTTATGTAAACTGACGCATGTATAATAACTGCTGATCGGACATAAAAACATTTTGCTCGAAAGTGCTAAACTTCTCAGAAAAAAAAAAGATATACGTTTTAAGATTTGCATATCAATAAATCAAGGGATAAAACTTTACCTTAGTCCAAAATAAGTGCAAGTTGCTTTCCTTCCCATACCTTTCTTTCTTTAAATTTTACATATTCCCTTGCATCGATTCTTCATTTCCTTCATTGTAGATATGTCTGATTCACTTCTAACGGATTAGAACGAAAGAATCGATGTTAGACACATGTATCAAAAAGGACAATACGTGGTTACAAAATATATGCTTTGTTATAAGATTCACTAGGTTAATAGATAAGTTCTTAAATCGTTAGATGCTCGCTTAACCAAATTTACGTAATATCTAGAAAATATTTGAAACAATGATGCTAGTCACTCGTGAGTGTAATATATTATTTTCAAATACTACTTCTGTAATGCGAAATAGCAATTTAGAATACCATATTATGCAATACTAATGTTTTCTGTGTCTGATTCCAACTTTTTTAACCACTCTTGAATTCGTCCGTGGAATTCACATTATTTTCTTACTATAATGATATATTAATGAGTTATTAATTTTTTTTCATATGTTGTTCTCATCGTACTCATGATAATTATCGTGTACGTACTCAAATTGGTGTGCGTTCACTAAGTAAAAAGAGGAAAAAAGATTGAAAACAAAATGCGATGCGAGAACATATATGATCATACACAGTATGATGGAAATTTGTTTTCCTTGCACGGGTTTTTTTTATCACGCAAAATGGGTATGACTGAACTTTTAGTGGAAAATGAAAAATAAAAATAAATAGGAACTAGGAAGTAAACCAGTCAAACAACAAGTTATTGAGTACAGATATTTCTTTATTTTTCATCTAAAATGGGAGACTTAATCCCAAGTTATAAATTATTATTCTAATTTATAACTTCTTTGATATTTTTACCTTTTTTTTTTTTTTTTTTTACTACTCTATATGTATGGTCACCAGGCAGACCCAATATTTAGTGTTTATTTATTTATTGCATTATTAATAACACCTAAAATAAATAAATATTTAGAAAACATGTACACATTAATTTTCCCGAGTAATTACAAATGCATTGCCATTTTTTTAATCTCCATTAATTTTTTTCTTTATTTTTGTTCCTTTCATACTACTTTGTTCCTCCCATCATCTACTAATCATACTTCTTTTGTTTGTCATGTTCAATCTATTTGTTGTGCACAATTTTTTCGAATGTCATCAATCGGAGACCTTAATTATTTCCATTTGACTGGATGTTCCGGATGTACGTTAATCATCCAAATTATCACCTAGAAAGCATTTTACATTACCTAGGGATGTGCTCTATATATGGGCATCACTACAAGAAAGAGGGACTTTTCCGTCGAATTATTTACGACGACATTACGTCGTATTTACGACGATCAAAAATTTCGTCGTAAATTCGACGTAAAAAATAACCCTCGTAAAATCGTCGTAATGTTACGACGATATTACGACGAATAAAGAACGAATTTTATTTCGTCGTAATCTTGTCGTAATATTTACATCGATAATACGACGAATTGTCCTCTATCTTGTAATTGACGTAAAATCGATGTAAATGTGATGTAAATTTTATTTCGACGTAAATTTGATGTAACTATGCAATGGTAATATGTTGGTAACCAAACAAAAAATTCTATATATACCTTTTCTTCTCTCATTATTCCATCAACCCAAAAAAACATATAAAGACACAAATTTTTTGAGTCTTTGAATGTTTAAGTAAAATTTTTAGTAGTTGAAATTTCTATCAAATTTCAGAAACAAAAAGTCAAATATTTGTTTTTGAAATGTCTATATACGATCTACGAAAGTGGATGTATACGCCCAAAAATGGTGATGGGTCGTTGACTGAAGACTTTAAAAACGGATTGGAAATATTCATGTACCAAGCCGGCCTTCTGGAAACTGTAATTGAAAGCGGCAAAATGTATTGTCCTTGTGTGAAATGCAAAAATAGGAAACATATTCTTATTGACACTGTCTGGCAGCATTTATTGAATAGAGGGTTCATGCCCCAATACTTTATTTGGTATCAGCATGGAGAGGGATATGGTCAAAGTAGTGGTCAGATGGCTGCACGGAGTAGTAGTAATCATCAAGAACATGTGGATTTTGAAGCGTCCAATGATTATCAAAGTAGTCAAGTTCAGGGTGAAGATCATGATAGGATGCATGAAATGATTACTGATGCATTTCATGAAACACATGCTGATACTGTTGAGGAGCCCAATGCAGATGCGAAACGCTTTTATGATATGTTAAACGCAGCAAAACAGCCTCTGTACGAGGGATGTAGGGAAGGTTTATCAAAATTATCATTGGCAGCTCGGATGATGACAATAAAAACTGATCACAATCTATCTGAAGTTTGCATGAACGATTGGGCAGATCTTATTAAAGAGTATTTGCCAGATGATAATTTGGCTGCTGAAACGTATTATGAAATTCAAAAGCTGGTTTTTAGTCTTGGATTGCCTTCTGAGATGATTGATGTTTGTGTTGATAATTGTATGCTTTTTTGGAGAGATGATGAGAAGCTTGAAGAATGTCGTTTCTGCCAAAAGCCAAGATATAGACCGCAAATTGTTGGGCGTAAGAAGATTCCTTACCAACGAATGTGGTATCTTCCTATCACTGATAGGTTAAAAAGACTATATCAATCCGAACGGACAGCTGCGTCGATGAGATGGCATGCGGAACATTCACAAACAGATGGCAAAATGACTCACCCGTCTGACGGGAAATCTTGGAAACATTTTAACACCGTACATCCAGACTTTGCTAGGTCTAAGCGAAATGTTTATCTTGGTCTTTGCACTGACGGGTTTAGTCCATTTGGTATGTCTGGTAGGCAATATTCATTATGGCCTGTGATTCTTATGCCTTATAACCTTCCTCCAGATATGTGCATGCAAAGAGAGTTTTTGTTTCTAAGTATATTAGTCCCTGGTCCAAATCACCCGAAGAGGGCCCTTGATGTGTTTTTGCAACCACTCATACATGAGTTAAACCAGTTGTGGCATGTTGGAGTACGAACATATGACTGTTCGAGTGGTAAAAATTTTACGATGCGAGCGGTGCTTATGTGGACGATAAGTGATTTCCCGGCATACGGAATGCTATTAGGTTGGACAACGCATGGGAGGTTATCATGTCCTTATTGTCTTCATAGGACTGATGCATTTCAGCTTAAACATGGTAGGAAAACCTGTTGGTTTGATTGCCACCGTCGGTTTTTACCACCAAACCATCAATATAGAAGAAATAGGCGTTTGTTTATAAAGAACAAATTGGTTCGTCTCCCTCCACCAGTGTACCTAACTGGAGTAGAGCTTGAAGCGCAAATAGATCATTGGGGTGGACTTGAAACGGTCCCCCTTGGAGGAAATTGGCACTCTCCTGCGAATATGCCTGACGGATATGGGGTTCATCACAATTGGCACAAGAAAAGTATATTTTGGGATCTGCCTTACTGGAAAGATCATTTGCTTAGACATAATCTTGATGTTATGCACATTGAGAAGAATTTTTTCGATAACATCATGCATACTGTTTTGAACGTCTTAGGAAGAACCAAAGACAGCGTTAAATCACGGATGGACTTAACAGATATATGTAACAGAATTGAGTTGCATATAGTGAGTAATGGGAAAGCACCTGTTCCTGTATTTCGGTTGGGTGCTGAACAAAAAACAGCATTGTTTAATTGGGTATCATCAGCCGTGAAATTTCCAGATGAATATGTATATAATCTGGCTAAATCTGTGGATAAAGGACAAAAGTTTTCAGGGATGAAAAGTCATGATTGTCATGTGTTTATGCAACGGTTACTTCCTTTTGCGTTTGCTGAACTCCTACCCGGACATGTCCATGAGGCACTAGGAGGCATTGGAGCTTTTTTCCGTGATCTAAGTACAAGGACATTATCAGAAGATGTAGTTGCACAACTGTCTACAAATATTCCAATATTGTTGTGCAATTTAGAGAAAATATTCCCACCTGCTTTCTTCGATGTTATGGAACATTTACCTATACACCTCCCTCATGAAGCAGAGTTAGGAGGACCTGTTCAGTTTAGGTGGATGTATCCGTTTGAACGATTTATGAAGCATTTGAAGGGTAAGGCCAAAAACTTAGCAAAAGTTGAAGGGTCTATCGTGGCGGGAAGTCTGACAGAAGAGACTTCTCATTTCACGTCTTATTACTTTGCTCCAAAGGTTCGTACACGCAAACGGGCTCCAAGACGTTACGACGATGGGGGTGTAGGACAAAGTTACGCAGTAGAAGGTGTGCCTGATATATTCTCACCAATTGGAAGTCTAAGTGGAAAACTAAAAGAAACTTGTAGGTCAAACGAACAAGACTACCACAGCGCACATACATATATACTTCTGAATTGCAAGGAATTGGCACCTTACGAGAGGTACATAATTATAACCATGTATTATTAAAATTTGATTGAACAGATGAAATGTCCTTAACAATGTTTTAAAATTTCAGCACTTTCGTCAGTCAAGTCCGAGAATGCATTGACGGTGTTTCAGAAGATGAAATTAACAAGCGAAAAGACCAACATTATGCATTATGGTTAAAAGGTCAAGTCGAGCATGATGACATGACATATGCAGTATGGTTTCATGAGTTGCTCCTAGGTTCTATTTCGAAGATAACTATTGCAACTATGTATTTCACACGTGGCTATGTTTTTCATACTTATAGTTATGGCACTCAACGGGCAACTACAAACTATGGAGTTTGTGTACGAGGTGAAGTAGACTTTTATGGGATCATCAAAGAGATAATTGAAGTGGAATACCCCGGATTAGTCAGAATGAAAACTGTTCTATTCAAATGTGATTGGTTTGATCCTACGGTAGGTCGTGGAGTGCGAATTAACAAATTCGGAGTGGTAGATGTAAACGCATCTCGGCGATACAATAAGTTCGAGCCTTTTATACTTGCATCTCAAGCAGAACAAGTCACTTTTGTTTCATATCCTCGAGTTTGGAATACGGGAATTTCATGGCTGGCGGTTGTCAAAGTTGCTCCAAGGGGTATAATTGATGGTGTAGATCTCCCGCCAATGCAACAAGATGATTGTGTCGACATTACAGCACCGGATGTTAAAGAAAATGTTCTTTTAATTGATCCACGTAATCGACAAGTTGAAGATCTACATGGGGACGAAACTAAAGAAGGTGCTGATGAATTTCAAACAAGCAGTGATGATGATGACAATGATGATGAGGACACCAAGCAAAATGTTGATGAAGACTAATTAAATATTTTGACATTTAATTGCATGCTTTGAACGTTTCAATGTAACATTTGTCAAATTTTAATTTTTGAAAAATTAAAGCCAATTAATGAAAACTAATTAAATGTTGATGAAAATTTGTTAAAGTGTTGACTTGGACATATGTTGACTTTTACGACGAATTTACGACGATTTTTTGGAATTCGTCGTAAATTCGTCGTAAAATGCAAACCCTAAACCCTATAGGGTTTAGCTTTCCCAACTTACAGAATGGTTTTTGGGTTTATTTTCCTAAGTAAACTGATGTATTATATAAGGGTCTGTAGTATAAGGTTCAGGAACTTGTAGAAATGTGGTTTTATTACGACGAATTTACGACGAATGGGTGTTATCATCGTAAATCCGTCGTAATATACCATCGAGATTACGACGAAATGTAACCACTAAATCTTATAATCTATCTTTTCTGGGGTTTAGGGGGGATTTTGATGAAGAGAATGAAATGTCTTACCATCTCATAAGGTAAAACAACTTTCTAAACAAAAAAAAAAAAAAATTCAAAATTTGACATATATGTGTTTATCAAGTAATCTTAAGGTGTTATATACATTTACACAAGATGTATGGATTTATCTTACATCTTACTAAATTCTTCATTAAGTTATGTAAACATGCTAGAAAGTTATACACACCACATTTATCATGAATAGACATGCTTGTATGTCCTTATGGATGTTTCAATTTTTGAATTTCATCAGTTTTGGTATAATTCGTCGTAAATTCGTCGTAATATTAAAATTACGACGAATTTACGACGATCTGTGGATACACAGCCGTCTTAATTTTTATGATTTATACGATTCGTCGTAAAATCGTCAATAACATTACGACGATTTTACGACGAATAACACGGATCATCGTAAAATCGTCGCAAAGTCCAAATACAGCCACGTGTGTTTGTCTTATTCGCTTTGTTATACAGTGGGACCTTTGCGACGAATTTACGACGGATTCGTCGTAAATTCGACGTAATCGTTACGTCGAATTTACGACGAATATAAATTCTATATATAGGACCTCACCCCTTCTTCATTTCGTCGCTTATCTCTCCTTCCTCTCTCTCTGCTTCCCCTCTCTTGCATTCCTCCTCTTTTTGACGCAAAAAAAGGTAATTATTTTTTTTTAATTACTTTAAATTATTTTATTATTAAATAATTTAGAAATTCAAACGGTTTAGGTCGGGAATTAGTTTAAGTTCAGAATTTGTTAGATTTAGGATCGGAATTTCTTAGATTTAGGATCGTAATTAAAAATTAATTGTAATTAACTTGAAAAATAAAATTTTATCGGTTTTGCAGACGATGACTCGACGGAGGACGCATTACATCAATTTCATGGCGGACGGACACTCTTCCCAGGCGTCTGCCTCGGGAAACACCGGGACCGATGTCCCTTCATCTTCCGGAGCCTCCCAGGTTCCGAATAACGCGGAGCCGTCTCCACCACCGCCTCCACCATCGCCTCCACCACCACCTCCACCGCCGGCTGCCGAACCAGTACCCGCCCCTCCTCATCCGTATGCCCAGTTTACGGTTGAGGATTTACTAGCCCTACCGGGACGGGGGGCTTTACGACGTCTGGTTCCCGGAAAAGCGGAACCAGGCTCTTATTGGTAAGTAAACTTTTTAGTTTTTTTATTTTTTTAAATTAATGCTTTAATTTACTTAAATATTAATGTAATAAGTTTAGGAGCGTTTCCGACACAATTAAAAGTCATTTCGTGGAGCCGCACTACAATTGGAGTAAGGTGTCGCAAGAGACGTTCGACACCTGGTACAAGTGCTTTGCGGTAATATTTTTTAAATATTATTTATATCATTTTAAATTGTAGTAAAATTCAATTAATCTTACTTTTATATTATTTATCTAATTTTTTGTTTTCTTTTGCAGCAACGGTGGAACTGGGACATCGGGATCAACGAGACGGTCCTCGAAGCTTTCCGGCTGAAGGCGCAGAAACGCCTCGTCAACACCGTTTCCGATTGGAAGCGGAAATGGGAGACCGACGGCGACGACGCAAAGCCGAGCTCCATGTCCACTACCTGTTGGAACGGGTTGAAGGCGTACTGGCTGGACCCGCATGCCCAAACCACCGCTGCTAAGTGTTCGGCCGTCCGAAACCGGGTCGATCTGGTGACTGGTGAGAAGTTAGTGACCCCGCACACTTCTGGCCAAATGTCTTTTGCGGGAAGACGTCTCATGATGGTAAGTAATTATTATTTTAATTTAATTTAATTTATTGCTATAATTTATTAAATATTTTTGACTAATGTTTACTAATTCGTAGACCGAGGAGAACGGAGGAGAACTACCTCCAATGACGAAGCTCTTCGAGACCACACACCGGAAGAAGGACGGGAGCTTTGTCGACGCTCGGTCCAAGGAGATCTACAATGCCGCTATGCAGCGGATCGCCGAGCGGGAGACCCAGGCCACACCTGACGGTACTATCCAAGTACCGTTGACCGTCGCTGAGCAAGACCAGATTTTCGAAGAGGTATGATCTATTTCAATTTTTTTAAAATTTATTATATTTATTACTTAATAAATAATTAACGTTTTTATTTTCTATTTGTAGGTTGCTCCGAAGAAGAAGGGCCGAACCTTAGGGATGGGCTCTATTAGAGACTGTCCTGCCGCCTCGGCTTCCGGATTCCGCATGCAGGAGGATCCGAGTCAGCTTCGCCAGGAGCTTGCTGCGACCAATGCTGAGATCACCACTCTCAGGCATGAGCAAGTGGCCTAGAAGCAGGAGCTCACCGAGATACATGATCTCTTCGACATCGTTGCGGAAGCGGTTCCGCAGTTGGCCACCGCAATCCGAGCGAGGCAACAGCGAGCACGAAGGGTTTTTGAGACCGGTGGTACTTCCGGTACTGGACCATCGGACCAGCAGACGCAGGGCGGTCAGTCTTCGGCTCCGGTAGTGCAGACGGGAAACGACGGCCCAGCAGCGACGGGCGGCCAAGACGGAGAGCCTCCTCGTGACGTCGATCTGAACCTCGACGATTACGAAATCACATTGTAGATTAGGTTTTTTTGTAAAAAATAATTTGTATTAAATTTTGTTTTTTATTTATAAATTACTTTTGAATTTAAATTTCAATTTAAATTGTTTTTTTCTATTTTGAATTTTTTATTATTTTCAAAATTCATTAATTAAATTAAAATCGAATTAAATATTTAATTTATAAATCGACGTAAATTCGTCGTAAATTTACGTCGATCTAACGTCGAATATTTAACGACGAATTTACGTCGAATAAGTTTACGTCGGATTTACGTCGAAAATTTACGACGATTTAACATCGACAATTAAAAAATTAGTTTCCCTTAATTGAAATTGTTCGTCTCCTAATCGTTGTTAAATCGATGTAATTTTACATCGATTTTACGTCGTTCTTATGATAGAGTTCTTTCGTTGTACTTCCGTTGGAAATTTTACGTCGCATTTACGACGAATAGTTTCCGACGATTTTACGACGATTTTCCGGAGTTGGTTATTTTACGACGATTTTACGACGATTTTGGTTTTACGACGATCGTTTTACGACGATTTTTTTTTCGTCGTTAATTCGACGTAAATGCTCTTTTACGTCGATTTTACGTCGATATTTTTGTCGACGTAAAACCCGATCTTTCTTTCTTGTAGTGCATCTGGTAAATGGAAGATGTTTCTTTTACAATGTTTAAAGCTGAAATCTACTTTTACTATCCACTTTTCCAAATCGTCATCTGTTACCAGTTTGATGATATAAAAGAGGAAAAAATATTGGGCTATGAATCATTAGCCTTCTTGGATAATCTCTGCCTCTCACTGGGCAAGAGAATTGGATCCTTTGTCTTAGGGTTGTAGACACTAATTAGATCATTGATTATCTATGCTTTTGTTGATCTTCAAGTGGCTTAATTAATGATTACGATTCTTTTCGTAAAGCCGAATTTAGATGCTTTTGTTAAAGCCTAATATTCACTTGCAACTTAAAACAGTCGTAATATAATATTTGTTGAATACATTAAAACCCAAAAAGGCTACGTATTTTATGCGCCACTAATTACTCAATAGCACTGACATGAATAAAAAAAGCTTATAGTAAGGCCGAGTATGTAATCGATCATTAAGATTTAAGCCGTGGTAGTCTTACAGAATATGTTGAACATAAATTTGGCTAAGATTATTTCATTATCAGACAATGCGTTATTGTCCGTTTTATCGTGGAATTCGGTTTTGGGATACGTCAGTAATCATCATTTCTAATTTCTTCATACTTTTCATTTTAATAACTCAACTGTTTGTTATTTCCAACAATAATTTGAAGATCTGACATTTTCCATAATTCCATGAATACACCATTTTCCACGTAAATATGTATTGTAATTTTCTAGGACGTTAATGGGCTCCCTTTTAAAAAACTTAAGTGTAAAAGAAGATGCGATCCATTCATAGTTCTACGATTTAATGTCGTTTTTGTATGTATGGATTAACCCAACCTAAACTCCGTTATTACTAAAAAGTAGAAACAAAAAGCAAAAACAAAGTACAAAAGTACAAAAGAAAGATTAAATTACTATATATAAATATACATTCGAAATATAATCTATGTATATAAGTATTATACAATGTAAAATTATCCTTAAGAATTAGTGTTTTTTGACACATTTGTATTTGTTTCAAATGACAATCAATCAATCATCTGAAAATATAATATAAAAATCAACTATTTCATCAAATAAAAAGGCCCAATGGGCATGGGCTTAGTCCAATACAAGAGGAAAATTCCCAAAGGAATTCTTTTGCTAGAGAATCAGTTAGGTGATTAACATTTCTCGATATGAAAGTAATGGAGTTTGATTAGGAGGACAGAAAGGAGAGAGGTGCTTGATGTCATAGAGGATCACATACAATTCCTTGATTCATGGATATCTTGATCACCCAAAAATAACACAATTTGTACTTTTAAAATTCTAAAACACTAAGAAAGGGTCTACACACCTATATCACACGTATACATGACCAATGGTCCATTTCTTTTGTTGTTAGCCATAATGCTACGATCAATACTAGTGTTAACCACCAGTGTTAATTATCAGGTTAATATAGTTTTAATTTGGCATAATTTGATATAGCTTGAGCTTTTTTCTTTGGCCATTTTGAAAGTTTTTTTCCCTTTTTGATAAACTCCTGGTTAAAGTTGGGTGTTTAAATAATATTTTTGCTTTTTTTGTTTTTGTCAACAGCCTCTTATCCTAAACCGAAGGTGTTAATCAAACCGGTGGAGATGAGTTCACATAAATCACATTCCTTGGATAGACTCTAGCGCTGTGAGCCAATGCGTCCGCCTTGTTGTTCTTCGCTCGTGGTATGTGGATCAGTTTGAAAAAAAAGAACTTCTCTCTGAATTTCTGGATTTCCCCCAATTGTAGTGCAAATGTTGGCCATTCCGTTGGTGCCGACATCATCTTCACCACATCAAAACAGTCCGTTGCAAAAACTACTTCTCTTCGCTGATTTTCAATCATGCACAACATTGCCCATAATAGTACCTCTACTTCTGCATGTAAAAGAGATAAGCTGCGTCGTAAATTTTGTGTCCCCATTATGGTCCTCGCTCCTATAATACCATTGGAGCCACGTCAATGGTATCAGAGCAATCGATCTGACAGACCTAGTTCCAAAATTTTTTACATGCTCCTATAATACCATTGGAGCCACGTGAATATTTTTGCTTTTATCGTATATATTATTTAATAAAACTATGGCTTAATAAAAGACCGGTTAACGGTAGGCATTGGTGATTGGTCTATAGTGATCCATCCACCAAAGGTCCAACGTAAACAAATAGCTAGAAAAAGGGGTAAATAAGTATCTCTTCTCCATGTTTTAGAAACATATGTACATAATGTCCTAAGCCCTTAATAACTCGGAGTTTTACTTTCATCATGGTTTCTGATTTTGTTCTGAAAATAGTTCAAGTTTTTGCAAAATAAAGCTAAAGAAACATGACATTTAGACATAATTTTAATCAATTTACTTCTACAAATATGCTTTACTGTATGTATATTAAATATTTTTTATTTATTTTTGTCTAATCAAAAGAATCAAAATAGAACTAGAACGAGATTACAACACACTGCAATTTTTCTTGTTCATATAATATATTACATAATTTTCTTATACATATCATGTTGACATTGTCATTAATCGGATATATAGTTGAACAGTTTTTTTCAATTCAATTTGCAAAAGTAATGTAAGAAAGGAGTCATGTGTCCCACAACTTGGGAGATTGTCTGATCTCTTTACCTGTCAGGGAAGCAATGCGGTGTAGTGTCCATGTGCAAACAATTTTCTAACCATTTGTTACAATCATTGTACTTTATTTTTCCTGTTTTCTTTTCTTTTTTAATCTGTTAAAAAAATCCCTATTTCATTAGTAGAATATAACTTAATGATTCATCGTCAAAAATTTAGTTATTCAATTATCTAGGAAGAGAAGTTAAACACTTCATATCCCTCGGTATTACAGAAATATCAGATATGTTGCTATATAGACTCTTACGGCGAGGAACAGGATGACAAGATGAATGTGGTACATGCAAAATTGAATAAATAAATATTGAAAATTGAATAATTTACTATTAATTTTTGATACTATTCTGTCAGCCATGCATCTATCCCGCTCCCACCATCTCCATTTCAAAACATAATATAAACTTCAAAATAATCAATATAATACGCAGTTTTCTAAAAAAAAAATCAATATAATATGCATGTAGACATACACTATATGTCATGTGTATATTATCATGATGGAATGGTGACAATAGAATATGTATTTTTAGCAAAGATAGGATTTCGCTGGTACTTGTCTCCATCAATCTCTCAATAGTGAGCGGCTCATTCACATTTGTTCCAAAACTATACATATATTTTTATCTATAGGAGAGATTTTATATTTCTAGACTGAACGAATACGAATACGGCACGTGGATGGATAGTCAGAAGTCTTCGCGCTGATTTTTTTTTTTTATTGAGCAAGAACGCGCTGATGAAGAACCTCCCGAAACTTCTACACTTAGATTTAATGCATGTCAGATAAATACATCGTTGTTAAAGTACATATTTATAATACATTGTTATTAGTATTTTCAATATGAGTAATCTATATTATATATAAGGTTTTACTTTGATAAATATGGTATATATTATTGTCAACATAAGAAGTGATGGAGGTTCCCCATCACAAAAAGACATTATGAAAAAGTTAAAACGAAAAATGGAAGATACTGTAGTTTATAAGAATCGAAATAACTTTTCTTGACATTACAAAAAAATATGTTTTCTAACATATCTACATATTAAACTATTTAGCATGTGTTTTTATTGTTTGTTTGTTACCAAATAGAAGTAAAAAATATAGTGAAAAACAAGGGAGACATCAGACATTGTGACCTGAAACATTATTGGTGATTTTGGGTCCTTCGTGATTCAACTCCTAAAATGGTGTTAAAATCCAATGTTGGGCCGAAAGATACACAGTATTTACCCTTATGGCCTTATCATATTTACACTAATGTATAAGGTGTATGTTAAAGTGCCTAAGATTCCTGAAAAGTGGGGCACGTAAGGTAAGTGTTGATGTGTCATGTTGTAGGGCTTTCGATATGCCATCATTTTATAGTGTATGCTTCTGCCGAAACTATCGATATATATACATATCTAAGTATCTAACACTAATATGCGGTTGTTGACAAAAAGAAAAATAAAAACACTAATATGCGGTTGGTAACACCTATTAAGACTTAAAACATTCTTATTAAGTGTGTATTTATTGAGAAGAATCAAATATTCAATCAGCAATTATGATGAACTAGACTACAAATATTTAGTTAAACCATAAACAATATTGATTCCATTCTGTTGGCTTGTATAATGCACCAACCCTATATAAGTAAATTAATCATAATGGCCTATATCCGGATTATGAGCATCGTCCTAGGGATGATTCACTATTCCAACAAAAAAAATTATGAAAATTTATCAATTGCTCTTACACTTATACTGATTTCTCTATAATAGGTCATCTATATATCCTACAACTCTTTATGATTTAAATACGCTAAACTTCTTAAAATCTGTAATAAGTTCATCATTTTGGTTTTCTTTAATTCTCTTTGTTTGGAAGATACATGAAATCGGATGATTATGAAAATGTTGTTTCTTTGACTAGGTTCGGTCTAAATTTTACTTGTACTTTTTACCACCTTTATTTACTTCTAAATACTTTTCTAGTCTAAACTACTTATAAATAATTTCAGTAACTCTCATTTATTAATTTTTTGGTCAAACAAAGAAAATTGAAAAAAAGGAAAGAAAACCGAAGTTATCCACATTACTAGCCATTCGACATGACATTAGAAGTGATTGGTCCATTTGGCTTTTATGAACTGACAGTTGTTTGGTTACTCGTTTTGGATTTCATATATTTTATTTGATTTATTTACACAAATCTACAATTTTAGAGTAATTATTCAATGAAACACCCAACAAAAAAAACATCTATTATATAAAAGTTGGGTTGTGTCTCACAATCTTGACACATCAACATCTATTATTTTGACACATCAGATTTACAAAATAATTTATAATTTATTTTATTGATTTTTAATTTGTTTAGAAAACACAAAAATCCTAAATCATTAAATACAATACAAAAAATTCTTAATAACAATAAACTTCTTATCTTTTTTATTTTTTTTTGGGTTAAAATTCTTCTGCTTTGATTTTAGTGAGAGAGAATAAACCATTATTTATTCTTATTCTATTGATTATTGATGAAGATAGTCCAACAAAAAATCAAATGTAATTTGAGAAAACAAAAAAAGATCAACTGCATAATCTCTGAAAAGCTTAATGAATATAAGGAAGTCAACAACATAAAATTATGGAACTAAAGGTGAATGATCATCTCTTTGTTTATAGCCTGCATTTGGATTACAAAACTTTTTAGTTTGTATGTTGCCTTTAGATTTTAAATCTTGACAAATCCTTGTTCTGTTGTAATCAAACTTATTTGTATGCTCAAAAGTCCAAATAATATCCCTTTAAAAGGAGTCAAGAAAATGAATACAACATATTTAGAGAAAAAAAATATTTTTAGTTGTAATGACTAATGATGACTAAGGAATTTTTGTTTTGTAAAAAGTCGTATTTCTCTGATGCAACAAATTATTCGGAAGTACTTGTAAAATTTACCAATACGTTTCATGCATAAAACTTCACAACTTTAGATGTAAAAACTAAAATTTGTAACCAAATGAAGGGAATGATAAATCTTATTAACTTTAAAAATTCGAAATAATACAACTAAAATCATGGAAGTAAGTAACTATTTTGGAAAGAAATTTAAATAAAATAAAAATCTCATAACTGTAGAGTTTGAATTTTTAAATTATTTTTTCGTATTCTATAATCTTTTCACACGAATTTCATAATTGTAGGATTTGGATTTTTAATTTGTTTTCAATTTTTATATGTTTCTTTGCCTAAAGTTGTAGATTTGGGCTTATATGCCAATTTTCTGTACCAAAGTTTTCTACTTCTACATAAAGCATCCCAAAAAGTAAAACAGATGTTAAGAGGATGAAATTGTGTGACCAAAGCCTCGGTAATCTTTTCAAGCATGCAAGTGTTCTTAAGATTTAGCATATGGAACTATGGAACCATAAGACGTCACTTTGAGAAAATTTGGGCTGATAGTTTTTAAATTCGCTTTAGTTAACGAATATTAAAGTTAGCGATTAAATTCAAGTGAAAGATTTAGCACAGAAGACTATCTCCAACGTGAGATCTATAGTGATTTCATACTAAAAACTTGGTGAAAAAAAGTGGTCATAGGTTTAATACAATTTGGGATATCACAGTTAGAACTCCATTATATTCATTTTTGATTTCAGAAGAGTTTATGAAATACTTTACCAATTAAAATAGGAAAATCCGAATAAATTTATCTATTTATTTATAGGATATGCTTCTTGAGTTTATAACCATAAGTTGATATTTTATACTTAGTATTTGTTGGATTATGAACTCTAGATTTTGTTTAGTATAATATGTGTTTGATTAGCTTTTTTAAAGACAAAATAATAGCTAAAAATAAACTGATAAAAATTTTACTTTTAAAAGAACTAAATAACAACTTTTTTTTACATGTATATGATAACCTAAAAAAAAAATTCTGAATTGAGTTTATTTAAAACTACAAAAAAGCTTAAAAATATTTTAAAAAACATTAAAAAGCATAGGTAATCATCTAGTTTTCTCTGTAAATACTAAATACCCTTCTGTAATGGCAGAACCAATTATTCTTCGTCGAAGCCCTACATGCTTCTAATTTACCATTTGTTTTTGTGTGGCATCACTCAATTTTTCTTCGAAATCCCATTTTTATCCTCTCACTCCTTCCCTTAATTTTCTTCTTATTACTTGATTTTTATCACAAAATTTTATCAACGATATGCACGTGGAATTCCAGAAGGTAAAATCTCTTTCTGCTGTTTCTTCTTGGCTCCCAAGAGGCCTTTTGTATTTATTGTAAAGGCAGATTAGTATGTCCTTTTTTTATACACAACCCACATATAATACATGTGCATATATATTATATGAATGTATGTAGATGTGGCCTATATGTTGGATATGCAATTATATAATCATTATCAGTTGAAGCTTTGTACAATCTATCATTAACTTGATTCACTCAAATAATCTCTCTACCTTCTCTCTTACTCCTGTGTAACAATCTTATCCTCCCTCTTTATCCTGTTATGTTTTATTCTAATTTATTTTGATTCTTGGTTGAAAAGTTTCATGTATCCGTTATCTCTGTCATCGAGTTCTTGCTGTTGGGTTTGGTTTAATTCAAAGATCATGTCTGTGTTTTATTTATTTATCTTGTATCTGTTTTATGTAAATTTCAAATGCTGATTATTGGATTAGTAGTCAAATTGGAAATGGTGATAGACAACCAGGATATTCTCTCTGTTTCTTTCAGTCCAAAATGTTATTTTTTTCCTTCTCTCAATCCAAATCTGATCTCTATCTTCTGTTAAAGTTTTAACTTCTTAAATCCCAGTTGTTATTTACATGTAGATTTGCTGACAAACTGGTGAAAACTAAGAAACAAAAGAAGCAATGGCACTTACTTGGACTCATAGAGACAGAGGAGAAATTAGGGTCCATGAGAATTTGGAGGAACTAAGCATAGACTTGGTAGATTACATAGCTGAGATATCAGAAGCATCAATTAAAGAACATGGTGCTTTCTGCATTGCGTTATCAGGAGGCTCACTCATTAGCTTGATGGGGTAATTACAAATGTTACAAATACGTTTATTAAGTCTGTTAAGATCCCATTTTTTAGTCTCAAGTTGATTGATCTCCTAATGGATTCTTGTAACAGAAAATTGATCGAGCAGCCTTACGACAAGATTGTAGATTGGGCTAAATGGTATGTTTTTTGGGCGGATGAGCGTGTGGTAGCTAAAAGCCATGACGATAGCAACTACAAGCTCGCCAAGGATAATCTCCTCTCTAAGGTTAGATATTTGGATTGAGTTTTTGATTAACTTTTGGATAGAAGAATCTTGAGGCTATCTGGTTTTCTTGAATGCTGACTTTTTCCCCCAATCCTTGCTTGTTTGAGAAGAAAACAAATATGAGGATCGTGGATCTAAACCAGTCACAGTCTTGGTCAATACAGCTTTGTGTGTGGGTTGTCTTGTTATGATATTGACTTTGTTCTGATTCTTGCAACTTTTGTTTTCCAGGTAAATGTGTTTCCGAGACATATATGTTCCATTAACGACACAGTTTCGGCAGAGGAAGCTGCAACAGAGTATGAGTTTGCCATCCGACAGATGGTGAGAACACGAACCGTGGCTGCTTCTGAGAACAGTGACTGTCCCAAGTTTGATCTGATCTTGCTTGGGATGGGCTCCGATGGGCATGTAGCCTCGCTCTTCCCGAACCACCCAGCACTTGAGGTGAAGAACGATTGGGTTACGTTCCTAACCAACTCTCCTAAACCGCCACCAGAGAGGATCACACTCACTTTCCCCGTCATTAACTCAGCCGTTAACGTCGCTATAGTGGCAACCGGCGAATCCAAAGCCAGTGCCATTCACTTAGCAATCGATGATTTGCCATTACAGAGCAACTCTGTCTCTCTGCCTGCACGGCTGGTCAACCCAAGCAACGGGAATCTGTTCTGGTTTATGGATAAACCAGCCGGGTCTAAACTTGACAGGTTTAAATTTTCTGAGTAGGATTTAAAATTTCCAAACGCAAATGGATATTTTCATCTGTGATGACCCTTTTTGTATGAAGAACATCCGGTTTAGAAACATGAGTTTTTACATTTCGAACCATGCAAGTTTTAACATACTACTCAACTCTAGTAACTATAACAAAACATGGTGCGCAAATTAAAAAAAACAAACTAATCTCACACGAAGATAGTGTTGGAACCGGGACTAGTTGCCGTGGCTTAGAGCATCGGCCTCGGCTCTGGCCATAGGATCATCTTTGATATCTGTATCTTCTTCCATCTCGCCTTGTCGGTCTTGCGCCAGTTTCTTCCTGTGAAGTTCCTCGGCAGTCTCCATCGCAGCCTTGTTCTCGGCTTGGATCTTCAGCATCTCCTTTTCTTGTTGCTGCCTCTCAAACCATGTGTCTGCATCTGCCCATACTGATAGTGCAACAAAACCAACAAGATTCAATTATTAGGCAATCAGAAATAAGCAAACATAAAAAGAAACAATCAAGAATAAAAAGTGAAAAAATAAAGGCTCTGCTTGATTTGTTGTGAATTTCACACATCGTATGTAAACCATCATAGACTTCAAACTTTTGACATTACGAAGAAAGAAACAGCCTTTGTTGGTTTCCCCCAATTTTCAGAGATAGTCAATGAGAGTAAGCAGCAACATAGACTTGAGCTAACTTCAAATCCGCAAGTCGTAATTCTAATTGAAACCCCTAATTCCAACAAGTCTCGAGCTCCAGACTCAATCATAAACACCCAATGAGCACGAATCGACATCAACAATTAATCAAAATCACTATATCTAGAGCAAAATCAAACAAGACGAGAAGGAATCGGAACGTACGTGGATGCGCGGCCCAACCCTGTTCTCCACCTTTGATTTTCTCGGGGAGGGCATAATTGACGGTGAGAACACGACCATATAGCTCAGCACCGTCCATGTTGTCCATGGCGGCGGAAGCGTCTTCTCTCTCAAGAAAAGTGACGAATCCGAAGGATCTGTGCTTCTGATTCGCCTGGTCCAACGGCGTCTTCACGTCCTTGATGTCGCCGAAAGGTATAAAAGCGGCGTGGAGGATCGATTCGTTTACTTCATCAGCTAAACCTCCTACATACAACGTATTCTTCTGCATCGCTTGCTGCTGTTGAACGGCCGCCATTGTTGGTCCTCCGCTTCGAGTTCCTTCTCTCTCTCTCGCTCGCTTAGTGGGATCTTGTCGACGAGACTGGACAGAAGACGACGACGACGATTTTTTGTTTTGGGTTCAGAGAGGAAAATCTCTCTGATTTAATGGGCGTTTTTACTCTTTCAGGCCCAAGAATCTTTATTTTACGGTAGGCCCAATAATTTATAGAGATCTATTTTCGTTAATTACAAGGATTTTTAAAACGGCAATTAATATACTAGTTGAATAAAGGGTTTTTAGTGAAAAAACAACTCAACTAAGTTTGAATCGGATAAAAACCCTTCAACTATTTTTCTAACGTAAAAACCCCTCAACTAAGTTTTCGTAATGATTTGACGGTACTGTTCACGGAGGGGCTAAATCATTACAAAAATTTAATTAAGAGGTTTTTACATTACAAAAATAGTTGAGGGGTTTCTATCCGATTCAAACTTAGTTGAAGAATTTTTTCACTAAAAACTCTTGAATAAACGGCAATTTTTTCTTGTATCTTCTTATATATAAAAGACAATCAACTCTCTCCAACTGAGTGACACATCAGCAATGGAGAAAGTGACATGTGGCACATCCAAAAATTGATAAAATAAATAATTAATTAAATTTAAAGCAAAACATATTAAAAACATAAATAAAGATTAATATATATATAGAAAAATTAGACTATTTGACACAACCGGTGTAGAAGAGATTACAAATAATATATCATCAAAAAGAAATCAAAGAAAATATAAATATTTTAAACATAAAAACATTCATAATAAACATAAATTTAATACAAATTTTTAAAATATAGTATTTAAATATATATTAAAACAAGACCCTGCGGGTTCTCTCCTAGTTTTACTAGAACTTGGCCACAACAGATCGAACGGCAATTAGTATAAAAGCTTTTTCAGTGTTTACGAACAAGAGTATTTGCGTTTGATAGCAATAAAATTAATGATAATGGAATTCCTTTGTCCAATGATCAAAATAGGTTTTAAAATTGTTATCATTAGAGCATGTATGTGTATGTTTTTTATATGGATATCTAATTTACCCAAATAGACTAATTAAAGAGCTATAAGATTAATAATTAACAAGCATGAACATCATCGCGTCCACAAAGAAGCTCTCCGTTTAGTTTATCCACTGCTTGAAATGTTCCTCCTCCATCACTCCTCTGTTTCAATACAAGAAACAAAAAATAATATATATATTTAAAATTCATTACTCAAAAAAATTTCAAATCATAGTTTATAACCTTACCTTGTAAAAATTGACGGCGACGAAATTGGCCCATCGGTCCCCTGCGGCTACGTAACATGTCTTAATCATGTCGAGAAGATGTTTAGAATTCTCCTCACAAGTCAAGATCTTAACCGGAACTGTCCTGAAGTGGTTTACCAAAACCAAAGCTTTGGTTTTATCGGTTAAAGGTGCAGATTCTGCTCTATTGCTACATTCCCAAGGCTTAACTCCATTGTCTCCATCTGACAATTTAAAAGCACAATGGGATTCATATCGGATTATCTCTATACCAATTAAAAGTAAACCGGAATTTTGTCTATCTCATTACACTCACATTGGTTTTCCACTACATAATTCCACTGGTAAGCTATTCCTTCGGTTTCTTGCTTAGATTTAGCTGAAGTGAAGACGATTAACCGGTGGTTATTAGCAATCATATCTTTAACCAACGGCCAATCTTGGCCAGCCTTAGGCATATTTTGAACCGGAAACCAGAATTTCTTCAAACCGGATTCGGTAAAAACTTTGGTTAGCCCGTTTGGAGATTTGACGTAGTCCTCCAAAATTAATGTCACGATCTCTGATGGATTCGCTGTCAAGAACGCGAATATCTCCTCGAATGTGTATATCGCCCGATTCTAAAATGCGACATAACAAAACACGCATTTACACCCAAAAAATAACATGTTAGGATATTTTCTTTTTCAAAAGGTGTCCTGAAAAATAATAACAATCTTTGGGTATTTTTTTATTACGGAAAACATAAAACAGTCGTTGAAACGTGAATCAAAGACAAAACTAAAGGGTTCAATTAGTGTCTGTGTTTTTCTTTTTTTACTAATTTAAATAATGTTTATCACAGTAATAATTTTGTTAATAATTTTCAAATTGAAATCACAAATGCAAAAAAGAAAATAAAATTGAATTTCTCGTCTGGATAGAATTTTAACACAAGCCTAATATGTGTTTCTGTTCTCTTATATTCAACACCAGCCGCGGTTTTTAAACTGACACTAAAAAGACGTTTTGATTGAATAAGTAAAAACGTTTTGGTTTTACTCGGTATATTTGGTTGTTAGTGAAATGAAGAAATGAACTTACAAACTTGGTGAACTCAAAGCATTTTTCGTTAAAGGAATGGCACAACCATACGTCTCCTTCGTAATCGTACGTATCCAACATCAACGCTCGAACACCGCTCTGAACCAAAACATTACATATAACATTTACATCTTAAGAAACATAAACTAACTGATTTTAATTAATTACGTACATTGAGTTGTTGGGTTATAGTATCTTCTTGGGTTGCCACATGAAGTGGTTTTCCTTCAATGGCATATGAATTGTGGGTCGTCAAGAATGCGTATTTATTAAATGGCATCGAATTGTTCTGTTACCAAAAAAATAATAATAAATAAATAAAAGATTCGTTCTTGTTTGATATAGAAGAGCTCTCAGTAGTTAGACCGTAAACTCAAGAGTCGCCGATCAAACCTACCTTACGACTACGACAAACAAATCCAAACATTTTAAACGTGTATATTACATAATTACCACGACGGAGAATTGATCTGTGACGTTTGATCTAACGCATCTAGCAACGTCGATGCCGCATTTAAAACAACCAAGTCCAACGTTGCATTCTTCGTCGGACGAGCATTGGTCGCCGAGCTGAATTGATGACAAGCCCTAAATTGTAACATATATGATAATTTTCTTGAATATTCCAAAAAATGTGATTGTGGCAGCGTTTTCAGCAAAGATTGATCAGAATTTCGGTAGATATAACCATATTATTTTATGAAACTGAAAAAAGTATATAACCTGAATTGAGCCATAGGAAGAAGCAAAAGAGATCGCTGCGAGATGAAATATAAGAAATATTTTTACTGCAAAGAAGAATCTGAAACGGGCCATTGTTACTGACTTGTTGCTTTGACAAAGAGATAGATGGGATTTCCAAAAACAATATGTTGATATGACTTTGAAAAGTAACCGACTAAATTTAATTATCACAAATTCACACCTTTGAGTCTTGAATATAGACTGATTCTGGTATTTGTATTTGTTCATGAACTGTTAATTTTCTTTCTTTCTAAGATTATCTTTCCTTAGTATTTGACAAAGTCTTCTTCTTTGGACACCTCTTTAATTTAACTGTAATTAATATTTCTATATTGACAATTAAAAAAAATTAACAAGTCACATATAAAAATTTGTATTACAAGGAAATAAATCAAAGTATTTGACTAGTTTATCTTTTTTCAAACTCAATAGCATATAATGCAAAATTGCAAATATTGGTTAAAAATCTGAAGATACCTTGGCAAAGAAAAATAAGAGGTGTTATATGATTTTATGTTTGAGGAGAATAACTCATTTACCTAAACATCCGCGACAACTCTTCATCAAGTGGAAATCACTAGCTTACTACAATTTGGCTCATATATAAATTGTTGTGGATGAATTTTCGAAACCCGTTGAAAGGTTCGTAGAACGTTGGATTTGCTGGATTTCGGATAAAACTTTTAAGGAGAACGCTTTGGCCTACCATGGTCGATACCGGGAGTCTCTGTGAAGAGTCCTTTCTAGGTCATGATGGTCGTAACAATTAATTATTTTAAATGGTGATGTGTGAAACAACATGTAACTGAAATATTGAATTATAGGTTTTGGATCAGTAATGTTATACCGCCATGTTATATAACGTTAACGTGCACCACCTCATGTGAAAACGGTACGGAAAGGTGATACCACCACCATATCAAACCTTTACTTTGTAAAATTTTCTCTCATAACTTCTCTACAATTAAAGATGCTTAAAAATGTATACTTTCTTGATGGAAATATGTTTGATGTTGACTCACCGTTTAGTTACTGTTGTGTTAATTTACTTTAACATGTTTCATACATTATGTATATGAAATTCAGAAAAATATAAAGAATACTTCATTCCATTCATTTTTATTCAAACCAGGATAGGGTAAGAGTGCCAATGTCATTTTTGTTTTTTCGTCTACAATCCACACACTATTTGATTCATACATATGAGTTTACATTAGAAGATTATTTTTGGGACCGTTCTTAATTATGGGTTTGATTTGGCAAACAAGTCCAATTCAAAAAGATCAGATTCAGAATTTGAATCACTCTCACATCCACCATTTACATCATCGTCTTTTGCATTCCGATCTTTGCACTCGACCTTCTGGTCCGGACAGAGACTCTCACAAAGCCTCATGTTTAACTTCTGATCACTCTTCTTCGAATCTTTCACGTGTCTCTCATCGAAGCTTCTCCTACGCGCGTTTAAACTCCACGCTCCGGCACCGGAGATCGGTGAAAGCATCTGCGGCGTGTGTGGTCACCACGCAGCTCTTCCTCCTCCTCCTTTCTCCTCGTGGACTCTCCGCTCCGGAGTTGACTTTGACTTTGGGCTTTGGTTTCTTTAAACCCGCGGAACGAAGCAGAGAGTTCAAGAAACTGGTTAGCTTCCCACCACCGTCACGTGTCATCTCCTTGACGATGGCTCTGGGTTCCGGGAGCTGATTTTCTGTTTCAGGGTGCACTCTGTTCTGTCGAATTTCTGTAATAGTGCTCTGTTTCTGAGTCTGGATTCTTGAGTACTCGATCGTAGTTGGTTCGTTGAAGTCGGAGAAGTATCGAGTGGCTTCGAAAACGTCGAGTTCGCCGGAGACATTCCTCTTGCAGTTTGGTTTATGGATTTCCTCTTCCATGGTTGAAGAATCTCTGAAAATGTTTCTTTAGTTCCAAGATTGGAGATTGGTTTTTGCTGGTTTCGATTATTTAGGATTGTGGTTTGAGAAGAAGGATGATGCGCCAGCTTTATAGAATGCAAGGAATCTGTTAACTGAATTCTTTTAAATTTATCAATAAATATTTATATATATATAGATTATATATTATCTATAAATAGTTTATTTTCTCATACTTGAATTAATACAAAAATTAACAAATCTTAAAAGGGGGATCGAGTTCAACTTTAGTTATTATAATTGCATAAAATTCAATAGTGCGGTAATTTTGAACAGCTGCTTTTTGTATGTGTAGATGATTCTAAAGTACTATATTCAACTTCTTATCATCATGATCAACATGATTATTTTCACATGATAGTCTAATAGACTATTAACCTTTATTCTTATAAAAATAATTAAAAGCTTTAAATCTAAACAAAATAAATAAATACATGAAATTTATTTTCACTATTTTAAAATACAGAAATTCGTTTCCATAATATGGAAAACAAATTAAATAAAGGAAAACTGTTGTGAAACTTAAAAAAAAAATCTAAACAAGAAAATATTTCTAACAGTAAACTTATACTTGTTCACGTTAAATACAAACCTTACGAATAGGTGTAAGTAACAGGTTCGAATGAATCAATTAATTAATTGCATATTATAATGTTGTAAGTCTTATCAAATTATATTTTCCTATGTGTTCAGAGAGATGCCACGTTATTATCCATGAATATTCACACCTTTTGGGGCTGTCATGCAAGTTCTCAAAGCCTTTTATGGTCACAAAGGCAAAAGTTGATAAAGATAAGATGACCCATTGATCAATGTGGTGGGAGAATTAAAAAAATGTTAAGATATATATACGTATATATATTGATGAAGTATATATAGATATCTATTGCTACTCAATTCTTTTAAATTAGTAAAAAACTAAAAATGAATTACTCGAAATTAAAAAAATCAATAAATTTGAAACTAAATCATGATAAAATTATTCATATGTTATATTCATAGATTTATTATCCAATGAACTTAAAAACTTACGATTGATTGTCTCCGACTCTCAGTGGATTCACTGTTTCAACAATTATACAACAACAACAACAAACATAAAATGACCATAATTGATTGATCCAATGGTGTCCAAGTTCAAAGAAAAGCAGTTAAGTATTTATGGTGTAAATGAACAAGTGGTGTTGGATCACTTACTTTTTCGTCATTTTTTCTACTCTGACATCTCTCTGGTGTTTGCCAAAGAAGGAACAACATGGAACTTGTATGTTTGTGGATTCTTATCCACAAATGGAATCTAAGTAATTAGAGAAACAAAATCACACACAAAAGATTGCAAATGGTACTTAAGTACTACAGGTGTTTTTAATCAATTACTTTATAACTCCTTTAAAGATGATATTATCTTACAAATTGACCATTCAATTGTACATGATGAATGATTTAACTCAAAACATTCTGAAACTTGGAATCTATAAAAGTTACCTGGAGAAAAGATATGTTGATTACCATTTAAGGAACCAAATCTTAGCCTGAACAGAATGGCAAAGATCGTTTTGATGGGCTCTAGATAGTCGTGAGAGGCTGAGCTCCGTGTGATGGACTATGGGGAAAGTTATATGTCGACAAATATAGATGAGCCCAATCGTTGTCGTCTAAAAATCGAATGGTCTTGAGTATATATGCACATTTCACCATTTTATTATTTTAGCTATATTATAATATTCCAATAGAATGGTAGTTTTTTTTTTGGGTAAATATATTATAGCATAATGAGCATTTTTACAGAGAAGCAGTCAAGAATTTTCAAAATAGAGGAGTCATGGCTGCAATAAAGACAGAAAAAGTGTGTATGAGCTTAATATTTACGTGTTCCTTATATTTACTTTTAACCGAGAATGATAGAGCTTCATGTTAACAGCATATTAAGCATCTAAACTCCTCTCCGATTAGGAGGAAGACAAGACAGAAATTCATACGTTCAAATGTTTTGTATTAGAATTATCTGCAAATTCTAATATATGCTTTCGTCAGCCATGTTGAAGTAGACGACAAGACATCACAGATTATTAACTTCTTATGGACTCCAAGACTATAAAGTATTACATAACACTGTCGCAATTTATTCAACAAATTAAAGAGAAATCAGCTCTTAACTACCAATGTCGATTGAAAACTCTGCGTTTGACTTCCCACGTAAAAATAAGATTCGTCCTTAAATATGAACCTGTTTTACATCCTTCGTTTTATCGTTAATGACAAATTATTGAAATTTTTTGAAAAAAGATTTAATAAAACTCATGTGGGAGATTAAGACTTTTATTTTATTGTATTGCAGTTGAAATGAAGACTTTATATACATATATGTAATAAATGAAACCCTTCTGCTTATATCTATCACGTCTTGGCTTTGATGCTTAATTAAACACGACTTTTTGGTAACAATCAAGAAACCGCAAAATGAATGTGGATCTGAAGGAAAAAGGCGACAACATAACCGAAGAAACCATGAGTTTGATCTCTTCGCTTCCTTCACACGCAGATGCTCAAGGGAAGAAACTCTGCAAGTATCAAGGAACTTGGTATTACTTCAACATTCTCCAAGGCGTTGTTAATTTCCAGAGAAACTTTCAGCCTCAAGACACCGATATAATTCTTGCTTCCTTCCCCAAATCAGGCACGACTTGGCTCAAGGCCCTCACCGTCGCTCTCTTCGAGAGATCAAAGCACCGTTCTTCTTCTGATGATCATCATCCTCTGCTATCTAATAATCCTCATGGCATAGTACCATTCTTCGAGATCGACATGTACCTCGAAAGCTCAACACCGGACTTAACCAAGTTCTCATCATCATCATCATCTCCGAGGGTGTTCTCGACTCACATGCCACTGCACACCATGAAAGAAGCCCTCAAGGACTCTCCTTGCAAGATAGTGTACGTTTGCAGGAACGTCAAGGATACGTTGGTCTCGCTCTGGTGTTTCGCTTGCGCTCATGAAAAAACAGAACTAAGCAGAAGCCGTTTGGAGTCGATGTTTAAATCTTTCTGCAACGGAACTATCTTTTATGGGCCCTTTTGGGAGCATGTCCTGAGCTACTGGAGAGCCAGCATGGAAAACCCTAGCCATGTCCTTTTCATGAGGTACGAAGAGATGAGATCGGAGCCTCGTGGTCAGGTTAAGAGACTTGCGGAATTTTTGGGCTGTGCTTTTACCAAGGAAGAAGAAGAGAGTGGAATGGTGGACAAGATCTTGGATCTTTGCTCTCTGCGTAATCTGAGCGGTTTGGAGGTTAACAAGAGCGGAAGAATAAATACCGTGGATCACAAGATTTTCTTCCGTAAAGGGGAAGTCGGCGACTCGAAGAATTATCTTACTCCTGATATGGAGAATGAGATCGACATGATCATCCAAGAGAAACTTCAAGGTTCTGGTTTGAAATATTAGAGATTTCGTCTTTCGTTTGATGCAGAACATGATGAGAAAGGTAACTTCCTTTACGTTACTTAATAAATTGTAACTTTGCTGCTGTGTTTTAAATTAATATTTGCCGATTGAAGATTGGTGTCAGACCCTAGTTGGTGTATTCAGAAATTAATGCAAAACCAAGTCCACAAAAAAAAAAAAAAATTCAAAACCTTGAAACTTTATAAAATAAAATATTATTTATGTAAAGATTATTTAACAAAAGTCGCACATCAAACTAGGAGGTGGTTGTTCAGCGGCGGTATGGTTAGGTAATACAAGCCAAAGCGCACAATTAAATACAACTATCATTTGCAACCCCAAGATATTTCTCTCTACTATACGACTTAATTGACATGATTAGTTGTTACAATAATCCAAAACAATAGCTTATATATAGTATTGTTACCACTTTGAAACTAAATATGTATCAGATTCATCCAACAAGAAACTTATTCTCTGGACCAAATACGTTGTTGGGTGTAGTTCAAACTGAATTTTATGGCAAAACAAACCCATTAGTGTAAAAAATTTATATATATACACTAAACGATACAATTTATTTCAATACCTCTTGTAACTAAAATGTAAAGAAAAATGGCCAAAAATGAATCCGAGATTGAGACTTTTAAATTATAATTTTCCAGGGAACCATGTAAAAGAAGAAAAGAAGAAAAGAAGAAGCTTCAGTTAGTTGATCAACAGATTATGCACTGAACTTCTCCAAAAAGCCTCTCTAGCACAAAACTGTTATTCTAAAGTTAATATCGAAATAACAAAAAACAAAAAAGTGTATTAGAAACAGAGAACGGATTGAAAACCCTAATAAGTTGAAGCAGAAGAGAATATTTTTGGATCGTTCAAGAAACCAACCTGAATAAGCCAGATGCTTTTACTGTTTCTCCAAGAGAAAAAAAAAATCGTTGAAATGTCAATTAAATTCAGTAACCACGATCTTGGCATTTTATTTGAGCACATTATGAGCACATAGTGAGTAACTACGAGGGGCTTACTTATAACTTTATCAAGGATATATCATATATGTGTCGATGAGGGTGTGTCGTCTATGATGCAGGAGAAGTTCTTATTCAACTTCAAGGATTCAGCCAAAGCAAATTTGAATGCTTTGGAATCCAAATCCTCAAAAGACAGATAGTTTGATGAATTTTTTGGCATTCAAGATTCTTGCAAACTCTATCAGGAGAATTTGAACGTGAGCAGACAAGATGTTAAGGATGATTCTGATGTTTATCATGAAGCTACATCAGGAAATGTCTCTAAGGAAACTTTAACATTGGGTGATATTTTATCGATGGAGGATTCCCAAAAACCTTCCAACAAAAACAACAGCAATGGACCGGAAGAAAGCGTAGCACGTGAAACAGAACTAAAGAAAACAGAGGAATCAAAAGCAGACAGCTTAAGAGTTTTTGATGGCAATTTCCAAAACGGTTTCGGCGAAAGAAGTTTCTCTGAAGCAGAGTCAGGTTTAGCTCACATAACTTACTCTGGAGCCATCTCAGTCTCGGGAAGCCTCTCTGTTCGATTGATGGAAGCACAGTCAGCGCACACTCCTTCGCTTTCCCAATGTATACATACATACATAGACTTACGTTATTCATACATATATATTTACTTATTAACTGAAAATTCTATAAACCTTTTTGTGAAAATCTCTGTTTCAGATTGCAATCAGAATGGAACAGCAGTCCTGTAAGAATGATGAAAGCTGAGAAAAGAGAATTTCGGAAGGAGAAAGGATGGAGACACTACTCTCTTCTTCTCTGTTGTAGATTCTGATGGATTCTAGCCTTTCTTAGAGTCAAATGATTTCTACTTTCAGGTTCTATTCAATTCACAGATCGAGAGTGCTCTTTTTTTTTTTTATTAGTATTGTAGTAAATATTCTTCTGTAGGCTTCAATTACTTACTTCATCGTGGGTTTTGAGTTTTGGGTGTTTTTAATTCCCAGTTTCATGTGTTGCTTCAGTCACAAGGTATAAACCCTATAATACACGCTAGCTAATCAACTTTTGATTCCTTTATTTTATCTTTTCTGTCTCGAGTTAAGATATCGATTATGTGGGCTTTTTTAAGTTTCAAGGCCCATATGGTTGCAACTTGTTAAGGAAACTAAACTACAAATTTGTCGCATTCGCCAGTAAGTCGGTCTAAATTGCCACGTCATAACCTGATCCCCTTTTTATCATAGCGTGTACTTCTCAGCAGTTACCACGTATCATGTACCAATCGAACGGTTTATATCTCCTGTGAACCTCTAAATCGGACGGCTCTCTTCGCCTGCTCTATGCAAAAAAAAAAGAATTAAAATATGAAGCTGACGTGTCACTGGTGAAAATGATTTAGCAAGGCCCATACTTTGCTATAGTTAAAAAAGCGTCCTTGAGATTGAGAGAGAGAGAAGTTGAGACGGAGGAGGCAAGCAAGAGATAGAGAGACACACAGAGAGGAGGCTAATGGATCAGTGACTCACTGAGTCGGATTTTAGCGATTCATTGCCTCCATTAAAGCCTCTCTCTGAGATTTGCACGATGCAATGTCTTTCTCTCTCCTCCATGTGCGTTTCTTCGGCCACGAATGCTTATGGATTGACTGAAAATCGTCTGGCGTTCCTTCAGATTTTGGTTTCGGGTGCGTTTTCTTCTTCAGACTGTTGATTCTCTTTGCGAAATCTCGTCGTTGTGTACTTGTGTTGAATAGCTGAAAAAATGTTTAACTTACAGTCCTCTGTTTCTACAATTTGTTTAAGCAGTAAATTTCGTTGTTGACACAAAAAAAGGCAGTAACTTTCGTTTCTTTATTTGTCTATAAGAATGGAGTGACCTCGGAAATTTTTGGAATAAATTGCTGTAACCATTCTTGAAGCGATTATGTGAAGTATCTTGAATCAAGATGTATGTGGTGGATAAATGTTGCGGAGTTGTAAAAACCGAGAAAAAGAAGGTTGCTTTAGATGAGAAGTGTATAAGATAATCAAATCTTATAAATTTCTGATCCTATACGTGTTTTCTTTATGCAGATTTTCTATCTTTTTCTCTCCGGTATCAGCTATAAACCATGGCTTACCTGATGTAGTGTCAGGATATAATCTCCTTCTGCCTTGTTGAGCTCGTGTTGGTTTCAGGCTTTCAGCTAAAAAGAAGCGTTGGTCTGAAAGATGGCAATGGCAGTCTTTAAGTCTCCGCTTAAAGGCGAGTTCCATGGGGCTAGAAAGATGGAAGGGAAGCAGTATAAGCATCATCTGCTTCAGCAGCAGTCTTCAGGAAGAAGACGTGTTTTCGTGCAAACCGAAACTGGCTGTGTTTTGGGAGTGGAGTTGGACCGTAACGACAATGTTCATACTGTGAAAAAAAGGCTTCAGATTGCCTTTAACTTCCCCACCGAAGAAAGCTCCTTGACCTTTGGGGATTTGGTGCTGAACAACGATGACCTGAGTGCTGTGAGGAATGATTCTCCGCTTCTCCTAAAGCGTAACTTAATGCACAGAAGCTCGTCTACTCCGTGTCTTTCACCTACTGGGAATGATCTGCAGAGAAAAGATCTAAGTGGTCCTATTGAGATACTTAGCCACTCACATTGTTTTTCGTCTTTGAAGCAAACGGCGAATGACATTGTTAAGGCGATGAAGGTAGGTGTTGAACCAATCCTTGTCAATGGTGGGCTTGGAGGGGCATACTATTTTAGGAATGAAAACGGTCAAAGCGTTGCAATTGTCAAGCCTACAGATGAAGAACCGTTTGCTCCTAACAATCCTAAAGGCTTCATAGGGAAAGCGCTTGGTGAGCCTGGTTTAAAGCCTTCTGTGCGGGTCGGGGAAACCGGTTTTAGAGAAGTTGCGGCTTACCTTCTTGACTATGATCACTTTGCTAATGTTCCTCCTACAGCTCTTGTGAAGATAACACACTCGATTTTCAATGTCAACGATGGAGTAAACGGGATTAAATCTCGTGAGAAGAAGAAGCTGGTCAGCAGCAAGATTGCTTCGTTCCAGAAGTTTGTACCTCATGATTTTGATGCCAGTGATCACGGGACTTCGAGCTTCCCTGTTTCTTCTGTGCACCGCATTGGGATATTGGACATAAGGATTCTCAACACAGACCGGCATGGTGGAAACCTTTTGGTGAAGAAGCTTGATGATGGTGGTGTTGGGAAGTTTGGTCAAGTGGAGCTTATTCCGATAGATCACGGTCTTTGCTTGCCAGAAACACTCGAAGATCCTTACTTCGAATGGATACATTGGCCTCAGGCTTCGATACCTTTCTCTGAGGAAGAGCTTGATTACATACAACGTCTTGATCCAGTGAAAGACTGTGAGATGCTGCGAAGAGAGCTCCCAATGTTTCGAGAGGCTTGTCTCAGAGTCCTAGTTCTGTGTACTGTTTTCCTTAAAGAAGCGGCTGCTTATGGACTCTGTCTTGCAGAGATTGGTGAGATGATGACTCGGGAATTCCGTGCAGGAGAAGAAGAGCCAAGCGAACTAGAAACGGTGTGTATTGAAGCTAAGAGATTAATGGCTGAGCAAGATGTTTTATCTCCCAAGTCAGATGTAGAAGGAGAGACAGAGTTTCAGTTTGATGTAGACTATAGTGACCTCGAATCAGTTTATAGCTTTGAGACGCTGACCGATGAGTCGTTTGCCAGAAACCCATTTTCAAATGGACTTTCTTCACTTGGAAACCTCGAAGAGAGCATCGCAGAAGAAGAAGAAGAAAAAGAAATCTATGAAGGTGCAAGACTTACTCTATCTCTCTCAAAGCCTTCAACATCAACGAAGAGCAACAACATGGGATCTGACTACTCGAAACCTTCAAGAGACAAAACCGAGAAAACATTGTCAAGACACAAGAGCGCGAACGTGCAGCTTCCGGTTAGTGCAAGGTTTGTAAAGTTAGCAGACATGAACGAAGTCGAGTGGGTTGTGTTCCTGGAGAGGTTTCAGGAGTTGCTTGACTCGGCTTTTGCAGAACGTAAGACCATGACGTTGAGCATTAGACAGAGACTTGGTACCTCGTGCCAGTTTTGAAAACAAGTTGTCCACGTAATACAAGACAAGCGTTCTTTTGTTTTGTTCATGTTTTAAAACTAGTGTTAACCTTTTTTTTTGTAGTTCCGCAATTTTTCTCTGTGAGTTTTTAATTTTAAGTGTGTTTACTATGTTGCGAAATAATAATTTTGTTTATAAACTTTTACGGCAATAATCTTATTATAAAATAATATGTTGATGCTTTTTGCTTTTGTGATTTTTATGGCAACTTGTTCATCGTTTGGTACGAAATACATGATGTGTTTTGTGATAAAATTATCATTTAATGGACACAATTCCTCAGTGCCACATCACTGACCATTCCTTTTCTTCTTGTCAATGTCGTAAATGAGCCTTTAAAAATCTTGATATTATTGCAACATGTTGAACTGTTAGAAAACTCAGAACTGATGGAAGCAATAACTTCATAAGAAATATTAAACTGATTCCAAACAAAGCTTGATCTCAAATCAATCCTTGCATTTTTCTAAGCTAAAAACAAAAACCAATATACTTAAACTGAAAGGAAGTAACAAGAAGTTCGATTTCAAATATATTTTAACAGCGGAAAAACTCAAAACTTCTCGAATATACAAACTGAACCGGAAACTGGATTAGAGGTATTCTCTCCGGATATCATATATGCCTCCATGGCCTCTCAGCGAGGCTCACACAATCACCATGTCTAAAACAGTCAACGAGATGATCATTTGTCAACCCTGCAGCCTGCATGAACGAATGTACGATCACGGGACCGACAAAACGAAAGCCTCGTTTGATCATATCTTTGCTAATTATCTCAGCCTTGGGAGATCTCAGTGGTACATTTCTCGAATACTTGAATTTGTTAATGATCGGTTTGTAGTCCATAAACCCCCAAATGAAGCTGCTGAATGATCCAAATTCCTTGACCACCTGCCAATATATAGTTTTCTTTGGATCTAATAGACAATATAGGTGTAATAGAAGAATATACAAGATTTTATAAGGTTTTGTTTAAAATTTGGAAAATGGTCGAAACTTGCCTTCATTGTGCATTTGGCATTTTCAACTATACACCTGACTCTACTCTCTTGTAACATTATTGCTTTGTTTGATGCAATCTCTGTGATCTCTTTCTCTCCCATTTTGGCCACCAGATTTGGGTCAAACTCACAAAACGCCTCTCTAGTTTCACAGATTGTCGTTAACATCCACAATTTATGATGTACATACAGTATTTATAATGTAGAAATTATGAATATTGGTGATAAATTTTACCTAAAGAGTTCTTTGCGTTTTAGAATTTCGGTCCAGTTATAGTCCATCAACATCCCCGACATGGCAAGGAACTCAAAAAGCAGGCTGTTTTAATAATAAATCACCATGCAAAATTAATTGTCTTTTTACAAAATGAAGTTAACTATAAGCATAGTATTAACAAAAGGGTTAACATTTATTTGTATATATACGAAATAAATTCATAAACTTGTGGAAGTTATAATCATACTTATCATCATAGACAGGGACTCCCCATTGCTGATCATGAAACGTTACGTAGACTTCATCTACAAAAACAAAAACAAAAAACAAAAGAAACCCTCATAATTAAAGTTGCTGAACAAAATTTAGTTTAGTCTATATTTAAATTATAATGATCATAGAGGAATTTCATACTAATGATTCTCTAATTAATTAGCTTGTATAGATACTTAATACCTACATTATTAGTTTAGGTGATCTCCTATAATAATCTTACCACTTTTCTTGGTGATCCAATTACACCTCTTTGGTTCATCACTATTGAAATCCTGATATAGCTGTTGTTCTTGTTGTTGCGGGATACTTTTTGGAACAAATGTTTCTCTTCTACGAGGAGATGAGATTAAACCGAGTGCTAGAGAGATCCTTTGTTCTAACGGGGAAGTTGAATCCGTGGCAAAAGAATCGGTCGAGTTTTGAGAGAGTGATAGAGATATAGAAGAGAGTGAAAAAGAAGAAGAATTACTACGTTGAAGCGCGATGGGGTAGATTCTCTTTAAGTGTTTCGCAAAGAAATTTGAGTTTTGCTTAGTCTCCTTCTCCCTTACACTCGTGCTCTTCTCTAAAATTACCCTTCTTTTAGGGCTTGCTTTGTACATCTTTGATTCTAGAGTAATTGAAGACTGAGAATAGTCACAAGTACTTATAGGAGAGCAATGCACAATAAAACGAGGTTTAAAAATAAAAAGAAAAACTTAATGTCGTTAACAAGAGTTAGACAGAAGTAATTACACCTAAGTTGGTGAAATGTGGATTTCATGTTTGTGAAATTTTACCATATTTGAATATTTTCTTCATTGGTATATAGATATGAAAAAACTGCAAATTTCATAATTGGTTTCTAAGTTGAAAAAGACATACCACGATTTTGCATTTGTTTTAAGTTGTTTTAGTTCTAATGCGTGTATCAAGAATGGGTGACAGGTAACCAAATTGGTGAAGTGATCCATCGTATTACCTTTTTTAAATCCATTCACTTTTTATATTTAATTGGTTGGACTTCACTTTCTGTACTTGAATTGAAATACTAATAGAATAGATATATGTAATGTATTATCAAATTTGAGTACTGTTGCATGAATGAATATTCAACATAAGTTTTGTAGTTGTTTTTAATCTCGGAACCGTTAGATTATAAACCACACTAGTCTAGTTCGCACACTGATTATAGTGGTTAATTAAATAATGGTAAAACAACAGATTATTCTTAGCTTCTACTCTTTGCCTGCTGCATGTTGATTTTTAAGAGAAATCAACGTTTCGCCTATTTCAGACAAAGAACTCTCATCTTTTTCTACGTATGTATAATTTGTCTAAATTAGTTAACTGAAAGTTATGCATGTAAACAAAGAGTAATTCGATGTGTATATATATATATATCTGTGTATTTGACTACAAGAAAAAGAAGAAAAAAAATTCAGTGTTATTATTATATACAAGTAAGTGATAATTAATTCGACCAGCATGTGTTGATGTTTTTGAACCGGAACCGATAATTGATTCGGTTAGTTAAAAACCGGCATTAGGTTTAAATCATAAACCCAATAACAAAGAAGTCATAAACCCTCTTTCTCTCCGTCTTCCCTTCAAACTTGCCGGGAAAACCAAATTATCTCTCCGACAGGCTCAATTCTCAACCCATCTTTCAAATTTTCTTAATTTTCTCTGGAGACGAAAAGGGAATCTCCCGGAGTTCCCCAGTTTAGAAACCCTAATTCCCAAATTCCATGATCTGTAGATGGATTGCATCCAATTCGAGAAAAGTGTCCCGTGTTCTCTCTCCTTTCCCTTCCCTCTTACTCACTAAATCCTCCTTTTCCGTCGCGAAACTCGACGATGAGCCACTTTCCACTACCAATTCCACGTCCGATCACGGAGATTGCTTCTATCAGGAGATTCTATTTGGGATGAAGAAGAAAGGGTTCCGGGAGTATCTCCACGGGCATCACTTTCGAGGCTTGGTTTCGGATTTGAGGCAGTTTCATGTCGAAGAGATCATGGGTGAATTGATGTCTGAAAGCCCAGATCTTTCGGTTTGGTTTTTCAAAGAGCTGAAAGATGTTTATGGGTTTCGCCATTCGAGTTTGTCCACATTGTTGGTTGCACATATTTTAGCTGGTCAAAGACGTTTCAAAGAGCTTCAAGTGATTTTGGAACAACTGCTCCAAGAAGAAGGCAAGTCCACTTTTTTTGTCTTGTTTTCAATTTCGGTGGGAAGTATATTGAGACAATCGTTATCTGATTCATTGTTAGTGAAAGCTTAGAGCTTTGGCTGAAGTAGGTGCGGATTAATAGGGAAAAAAAAGGAGCTTTATAGTTTTGTTTTATCTAGAAAATTTCTCTCTTTCGTTGGAATATTGTTTCAGTCCGTTTCCTGAAGTTGATATTGCATTGTTTTAGGCTCTGGTTCAGCATCTTTGATTTGCGAGCTTCTCACTAAAAGCTTCAGAAAGTGGGATTCTACGAACTTAGTTTGGGATATGTTGTTGTTTCTTTCATCAAGGTCTAAAATGATTGATGATTCTCACTATATCCTGGAAAAGATGAAGGATCTGAACTTGAGTGTGTCGACACAAGCATACAACACTATTTTGTATAACTTCAGAGAAACAGATAAGATGTGGGATGTGTACAATAAAATCGATGCTAAGAACGAGCACACGTACTCAACAGTTGTAGATGGGTTGTGTAGGCAACAAAAGCTAGAAGATGCAGCTTTTTTCCTCCGAACTTCAGAGTGGAAGGATTGTGGCCCCTCTGTAGTTTCTTTCAATAGTATCATGTCAACTTACTGTAAATTAGGTTTTGTAGGTGTGGCCAAGTCATTTTTCTGTACATTATTGAAATGTGGATTGGTTCCTAGTGTATATAGTCACAATATACTCATAAACGGACTCTGTCTTGCTGGTTCTATCGGAGAAGCTTTAGAATTTGCTGATGGTATGAATCAGCATGGAGTGGAACCTGATACTGTGACATACAATATTCTTGCGAAAGGGTTTCATCTTCTTGGTATGATCACTTGGGTTTCGGAGGTTATTGAACAAATGCTGGGTAAAGGTTTGAGTCCTGATGCTATCACATACACGATATTACTATGTGCGCATTGTCAGTTAGGAAACATCGAAAAGGGTTTAAGATTGCTGAAAGAAATGTTGTCGAGGGGATTTGAGTTGAACAGTATCATCCCCTGCAGTGTAATGCTCAGCGGTTTATGCAAAACAGGACGAATCAATGAAGCTTTGTCGTTATTTTATGAAATGAAAGCCAATGGTCTCAGACCTGATCTTGTGGCATATTCTATTGTGATTCATGGCCTCTGCAGATTAGGAGAGTTTGATATGGCTGTTTGGCTTTTCGACGAGATGCGTTCCAAAAGAATCCTTCCAAATTCTAGGACACTTGGTGCTATGTTGCTTGGTTTATGTCAGAAAGGGATGCTACTCGAGGCAAGAGCGCTTCTGGATTCTCTGATTTCAACTGACTGCACTCTGGATATTATTCTGTACAACATCGTAATTGACGGGTATGCAAAGTATGGTTGCATTGAAGAGGCGTTAGAGCTATTCAGGGTAGTGATTGAGAGTGGGATAACTCCTAATGTTTCGACTTTCAATTCTTTGATTTACGGGTATTGCAAGACCCGGAAGATAGCTCAGGCTAGAAAAATATTGGATGACATCAAGTTATATGGATTGGTTCCAAGCGTTGTGAGTTATACAACTCTGATGAATGCATATGCAGACTGTGGAAATACCGAAAGCGTAGATGAATTGCGCTTGGAAATGAAAGCAAAAGGAATCACACCAACCAATTTCACATACTCGGTGATTATGAAAGGACTTTGCATAGGCCGGAAGCTCAAAAAATACAAGCAGGTACGCAGGGACATGGCTTCTGAAGGTATAACTCCAGATCAGATCACTTACAACACAATGATTCAGTCTCTATGCAGGGTTAAAGATTTGTCCGGAGCATTTGAGTTGTTTGAAGAAATGATATCTCAAAATCTTGATCCTACGCCTGCCACTTATAATATTCTAATCGACGGCCTTTGTTTCTACGGTTACATAAAGAAAGCTGACAGGTTTCTTTATTGGCTTCAGGAGCGAGATGTTAGTTTATCAAAATTTGCTTATACCACACTGATCAAGGCACATTGTGTAAAGGGTGTTCCTGAAATGGCAGTGATGCTCTTTCTTCAGCTGCTAGACAGAGGATTCGATGTTTCTATCAGGGATTACAGTGCGGTGATCAATCGTCTGTGTAGGAGACAACTAGAAAACAAGGCTAAATTCTTCTTCCGTCTAATGTTATCTCAGGGTATTTCGCCTGACTTAGACATCTGCAGAGTGATGATCAAGTCAGCAGATGCACTCGCCTGGACAATCAAATCGGGATTGTTGCTTGATCAGTAAGTCAGCAAAAGTTTAGTCTCTTGTCCCATCTTATCTGCTATATAGCTGGAGAAGGCACACTTCCACTAGAGAAACTGTCGCGTGATGTAACTTTTGATGTATAAAGGAGTTATATACAATGTAATGTATAGAGAAAAAACTACATCAAAACTTGGTAACAAGTCACAAACATATTCTATAGATTTTCATTCGATCATTTACTATAAGTGCGTTTTATATATATATCGTGGTTATTAGTGGAATTCGACAACATCGACCAATGACGATATGAAATCGTATTTGCGATAACATATAACGATATTACAAACACAATGCTCACAGATACCCATTTATATATGTATTTTATTAAAATATCTTCTATATTGGATTTCATTTAATATTTAATTAGGACCATACTGTTGTGTCTTTATATAGATAAGATTAGTCTGGTCAGTTGTTCTTGGGAGGATGGTGCCTTGGTTTCCAGTAATCAGCAGTGTAGGCAACGAAATCATCCTCATCTTCAACACTTGTCTCTTTATTTGTTGGCTTCTTCGAATTCGTCTTCATCTTATTCCTTTCCTTACTAAACTCTTCTTTACTTCTTCCTCGAACTTGCACCTTCTTCGTTGCAACATCATCATCAACATGCTTCATCACCTGCTTTACATCATTACATGCTTCATCATCATTCTTTGATTTTATACTACGCACTACTCGAGTCATAATTCATGAGTTGAGAAAAAAATTAGTTCGGAATTAAAACTAGCTAATCTATATGAGAAATGTAAACGTTATGTAAATATCGCAGTTTTACAAGTCATGTTTGACCAACTAACAGATGAGAACTACAGGTTACCATTATATTGAATTTTCGTTCTTATGTATTATTATTCACTACTCAAGAAAACATAAAAAGTAAACATTTGGGACCTGTATTAGTGTATACCTTTGTATTTGAAATGACATCAACACTTGACTTTTCATTTCCTGATAAAATAAATACACATATATTAGCTGCGTTCTACTGAAAACAAAAATATAAATCATGCATGCATGCATCGTATTTCATGCAAAATGGAAAAGATAAGAACTAGTTCATAAAAAGTTTGATTGTCATTCTAATAAGTCATAATGCAAGTTTATTACGTATAGTTCATAATCGTGAGTTAATTATCTCGAACATTCATGACATTAAAATTTTGAATAGATAATAGTAGAGAAAATGGAAGTAAAAGAGAGAAACCGTGAAGGGAATATCCACAGGAGAGGCAAAACAAAAGAAGGACCAACATACACAGAAAGCTTGAAGTGATGGCCATCTCTTTTTTCTTCTCCTAGCTACGACAATTTTCTCAGAAATGAGTTTTGGGATCAAATTATGCAAAGGTAATGAGGATTAGAAAAACTAGGGTTAATTAACTAGTTTTTATATAGGAGATCTAAGGAAGAAAACCCAAGAGAATGTCAAATATAATATAATTGCCATCTGTCTCTATTGGGAACCTGCCATCGACGTTGGGACATGCGTAAACTCCCAAAAAAAAAATTGTAGAAAATTGTAAATTACAATATGGTGATACGAGTTCATACTTTACAGCCATCACAATATAAGAGCATACAACTAGAATAAAAATAACTAAGAAAATAAGTGGATTAATTTTTGTTCGGGTCGGATTTGGGATGTTATGTACATGTTGCATTTGGTCTCAGCCGATTATTGGGATGGTCGAAGAGCATAGGATATAGCCATATAGGAGTTCCGTCCTCCGGGACCGGGAGAGATGATGCGATTCCATGAAGTTAATGTATCACACTAGATTGTGAATATTTTTATCATATAAATCCTCTAGTTCACGCACCTTCGAAGCACTGGCCAAGAATCATATTAGACATCAAAAATTTAGATGTATATAGTTGGCTTCCATTTTCTATAAAATACTCTAATACTAGTATTTTAATTTTTCGGGAATATTTCTTTTATGATCTCAATTCATTTCTCGCATAAGTACACAAAGTATTAAAGTGAATTTAATTTGAATAAAGCAAGAATTTACGTCGGGAATAGCCACAGAAACATTGAATAAGGAGATAAAACATAACGTAAGATGCAATTCACAGGTGTGCGTGTTTTGTGTTTGTCTCTTGCTATATTGCCACTTTTTCTCATATTCAAGATCAAGAACAATAAAAAAATTGCTTAACTATATTATACTCCTTAATTAGTCTTAATTAACTCATACATCCCCTAGTCTGTTAGTAAGCCAAACTAAACTGACATATTCTCAACTAGTATAATACTCCATATCTTATGTATAATATCAATTGGGATCATAACTTTCATTAAATGGCTATAATCCAGAGTTTGGTTCCATTATTAGCCAAAACATTAACAATTTTTTTAGATTGTATAAACAGTAAATGTTGATTGTAGTCTTTCATATTAGTCTGAGCTTTAGTATAATAGAACTAGAACTAACAAATGTTAGTAGCATTAATTATGTAATTGTTTCAGACTTGGCAGAATATTTTCGACAACATTTACATAATTTTTCCCCATCGATTAGGTTAATGCATATAAAAACCAAATCATTGTCATTCAGTTTTACTTATATACTGTATAAGTCAAAAGAAACCCGGAGTACCTTTTATATAAATATATCTATATGCCTTTCAAACTACCATTATAGTTTTTTTTTTTTTTTTTGTAAAAACTACCATTATAGTAGTTACATCTCTTGTAGATCATTTACAGCATTTATATAAGATCAATATATATTAGTCGAAATAAAAAAATCCAGAAATATTATTTAAACTGAAGAAATAAAAATAATTGCCAGATTGAAGGAGGTTGGTCCAGACATGAGCTATTAATTTAGTTAATGGAATGTGAAAAAGAACATAGGCATGGATGACGAATCAGTGGGTGTGGTATGTAACCTATGGACCTATGGTCTCTATTGTACTCTATTTTCTATAATTGGAAAATGTGTATCGTTGTTAGTATCAATATTTTGCATCCTATTTCTCCCACATGACGCCAAAATTTATGTACCCATTTGCGTTACCCGATCAGAATTTAGAACCTTTCTTTAACATTTACAAGTACGATTACTGTATCATCTGAATTAAATTCAATTAGTTATCGTTTGTAAGCTGTAAATGATCGTTAATTTTATCAATCAATATACCTTACTTTCAAATTTAATTTTGGTAACTGAATTATTTTTGTAAACTCTACAAAATGTGAAGGTCTCAATTCAATCATCGACCACTTAATTTTCTACTTTTAAGAAAAACTTAACGATAGTGCATGGGATTTTCATTATACCTATCAAGAATCAACTGTTCATGACTATTATCTTATTTAATTCTAGCTATTCGATTTTCTTAGCTAATAGGAAATTATTAGGTTCAAATTTATGTACATTATATGCTTAAGTAATAACAAATCTGAAAAAAAAAATGTATTCATCATCATTCGCAGAATATGCGAAAAAGGCTTCTTACCATACCAGTTCTCACCTCATCATTTGGTTCAGGCACTTTCAAACAAATCAAACTACTCAAACATAAATTACCAATTTGAAAAAAAAAATTATTAAAAAAATTAGATTGTTAACATCTTTATTTATATTTAAAAACATTTAAAGTTGATTGGGCCTATATTCAAAGCCCATTGGCGTGCTTCTATATCTTTTCGACGAGTTTTAAACCTTTTAACAATTCGAACAACCATTTAAACATAATAACTAAATACGTACTTTCGAAAAAAAAACTATATACGTACTTTTTTAATTTAAGAATTTAAACTATACGGCCAGATGGGTCATTATATATGCATGTAGACAAATATGTAATCTCATATTTTTTTCTAGAATTAAACTTGTGATCTCATGTTTTTATTTTTCAACAAAGGTTTTCAAAGTGATTCATGTTTTTTTTAACAAGGGTTTTCGCAAAGTGATTTCATGTTAAATTAAAGACATTTGATTTCAACTGATTGACAATCAAATAATGAATTAAAGGGGCTTATTATCATGTCGTTAAGCATGCAATAATGCAAATTTGAATTTATATTCGGTAACCCAAAAAGATGTAGCTCGTGTAATTCAAAAAGAAAGATTGATGTGAATTTTCCTTAAGTAATGATGAGATTAAGCTTTCTATTCTCCACTACACATCATTGTTTCCCTTTATTAGGTTTGAATCTATCCATTAATTAATCTATTAATTATATATTATCAGTATGTGGACGCGCGTCTGCCGTCTCCTCGTATATATTTTCAAAAACTTCATTACGATATTGAAGCAAACGCGATTATGAATTTTATACATCGTTATAACATTCACTTTAATCTTAAATTAAGTTTTGAATTCGGGTATTTTATTAACAATTGTAGGGTTCTCTAACTCTCTTGTACAGTATACTACTTCCACACAAGTTAGTTCATTACTTTCATTAGAAATGAGTATAAGCTCATAGAACCTAGAAATTAAGAGAAACATTTTGCGTAATCAATTAGGAAATGAATATATTACGTTAAGCCTTAATCTTAGCCATAATAAATTTAGATGGATACGATGTATAAAAAAAGAAAGAGCATTAAAAAGGAAAATCTTAGCATCATCCATTTCTAAACATATTGGAAATAAATAAATAATTAAAACATATCAACATATTATAATAGCACTCTCATCATTATTTTACAGGCCAATATATTCTTCTTACCACTTAACCTAAAAAGCGAAAAAAAAAATAAAGAGAAAAGAAAGATTCTTGAGTGAGGATGGGAACAGCAACGTCGACGATGGCAGCGAAGTTAGCATTCTTCCCACCAACTCCGCCTTCGTACACGGTGGTCACGGAGGAATCAACGGGGAAGATGAGGATATCGACGGAGATGATGCGTCATCGGAGAGATGAGGAAATCGAAGTGGTGAAGATAAAGACTAGAAAAGGAAATGAGATCGTGGCGATGTATATTAGGAATCCAACGGCTAAGCTCACCCTTTTGTATTCTCACGGCAACGCCGCCGATTTAGGTCACATGTTCCTCATCTTCAACGAACTAAGTCACCATCTCAATATCAATCTCATGGGGTTAGTCTATATATAATATAATATAAGTTTATAGATGCATACACAGAATCCATGAAATTCACTGGTTTGACTCTATAGGAACTTGATATCATGTTTTATTATGTTTTATGTTTTTTTTTTTAAGTAGTATGTTTTATGTTTACTTTGACCTTTTTTGGGTACAAAATTTGTCAGACCAAAAAAAAAACTCCCCCGTACTTTAATTATTGGTGAGAGAGACAATTTTTTATTCAATTAACAATAGTGATGGTAGTTCAATACTTCAATTAGTCATCAAAATATGAATCTGCTGTTGGGGATTTCTTAATTTATTCACCATAGGATTCTCAATTATAAAAACATTACATTCAATAAAAGTACGCATTTTTTATCTAAAGCAAAAATATTAGATCTTTGGTCAAATTTATTAGTTTCAATATATAAAATTTTAAGACGCAACTAATTTTAAAATATACTATAACAAAGTAAAAAATAACATTGCGTAAATATTATAAAAACATTTATACAGATCGGTGTATATATTAGCTCATTATAATATAGTATATGGTTTTCTGTGGATAATTGCAGATACGATTACTCAGGATATGGGCAATCTTCTGGTAAGGTAAGTCATATTTTCCAAATTTTCAATTCACCTTTGTTTGTTTTTTTTTTTTTATAAGATTAACGCGTCCATTTTATTTTGAGAAACATAGCTAAGTACAGTACGTCAAAGTTTGAGTAACATAGAACACAAGAGCCCAAAACAAGGTTGTTAGAAAAAAATCTCATTTACTATCAGCCAAACTAAAGTAATTTCTATGAATATGTCATGATACTCTAACTAAAAAGATAAATAATCTCTAGATTATTCTAATGTACAATTAAAAATATATGATCGGGTGTGTATGGGGGTTGATTTGGATCTTAATGTTGAAAGCCAAGTGAGCAAGAGACGTACGCAGACATAGAAGCAGCTTACAATTGGCTAAGAGAGACTTACGGTACAAAAGATGAACGTATCATTTTGTACGGACAGTCAGTGGGAAGTGGACCGTCTCTTGAGCTTGCTTCTCGTCTTCCACGTCTTCGAGCACTTGTTCTTCACAGTCCTTTCTTGTCTGGTCTACGTGTCATGTACCCTGCTGTCAAGCATTCCTTCTGGTTCGACATTTTCAAGGTTCGTTGCTGTTATATATATTTATCTGAAGATCTCGACCTAAATAAGTCATCTAGTATTTTTGTTTATATAACCATTGTTATATTATTCTTAAGAACCTCTAAAAATTTGATCAAATAGTATTGATTTTGGATTGGTCTATAATATTACGGGGTAATGACACATAGTGGTTTAAGTTTAAGTTTAATATTGCATTGAACATAATTAATATTCAACACAAATATACTTCTATTAAGGATAATGTTTTGGTAAACTGATAAGAATTTTGATATTGCAGAATGTTGATAAAATTCAACTCGTAGACTGTCCCGTTCTTGTGATTCATGTAAGTATATTTTCTTTCATTATTTTTGGATTCCTATTTTACATATATACCAAATTCTAATAACAAGATAATGTCATTTGCGTGTTATGTAGGGAACAGATGATAACGTGGTGGATATTTCACATGGAAAGCAACTATGGGAACTTTGCAAAGAAAAATACGAACCACTATGGCTTAAGGGGGGCAAGCATTGTAATCTTGAGATGTTCCCTCAGTACTTACCTCACTTAAGAAAATTCATAGCGGCGATTGAGAAGCTTCCAGTTCCAAAATTCCGATGCCCTTCATCGGCTGATGATCACAAGAAAGAGAAACAACAATTGGACTCGAAGAAGAGTAGTACTTGGATTGGATCTAGGCATAGCACCGAATGTGTTACAGAAAAATCAAGAAAGATTAGCTTCGGTCACCGGTTTGGGAAGGCAAGAAACAGCATGGATAGCTTCGATCGGGCTAGGAATAGCTTTGACAGGTTAGAACTTAAACCATTAATGTTGGACGATTTAATAATCTTTAGTTATATATATGATCTAACTTTATAAAAATTTGGTTGTAGGTTGGGTGAAATGGTGAAATCAGTTCGATTATGTAATGTTGATTGTGTGAAGAGTGCAGTTGCAAATTAAAGGTTTGAAGATTAAGCAGAACAAATAATGTTTTCTTTTATTGGTTCGTTGGTTATATTCTTTGGAAGGGAGAATATGTTTTGTAAAACATATATAATCCTAATTTTCACTTAATAATTAAAACAGAGGAACACAATCTCTGTGTTCTTCTCTTTTTTTTCCGTCTGATTTTTTTCATTAAATATTATCCAATAAAAACCAGTTAATTCTAAAGTATGCGTTTCGTAAAAATTTCGAGTATAGTAGTAGGCGTTAAGTTTGTCTCTGCCATTGCTGAATTCGCAATATACCATTTATTTTATTTGACAGCGGAATTTATGATTTTAAAGAAGAAAAAATGTTTGGTCTATACCATGACAAGAAACATTTGTTTTTTTTTTTCTGGTTCGTTGGTTAGATTTTCTGGAAAAGAACTAAAACTTAGAAGAAGAACAAAAAAAAAAAGAACAAAAAATTGTGAAAAAATAAATAAGAGGGATTGAAACGGAAATGGCGACTAATATAGAGACCTCCCAATATACCTAATCATGGTCTCTCGGAGCCTTAAAAATTGGTAGACTTTGTCAATCTATGATGAAACTGAATATAAATTCAAGAGCAATGATAGTTATAAAATCGGATATTTTGGATTGATTTGATCCGGCCGGTTCATATCTAATCGTGGGTGTAAAAATTGCATCGGTTCTCATGGGGAAAAAGATTTGTTTTTGATTTTCATTTGGGTTTTTAAATTTTAAATTTTTTTTAGAAAACGTTGTAACCAAGTTGACGTTGTTATATGACAGATTAGTTTAACCATGTTGATGAATTAAGATTCATTCAACTTTAGATAAAGTTTTATTCAGGCAAAATATGTTAGGAAGCAATTAAATACCCTAAGATAAACTAAGTGAACCGGAGAAACCAAAAATTAAAACCTTAATTTTTTAAAACGTACATAATAACATACTCATATACAAAAAAATAAACTGAAACAGAGGTAACACGTCAGCGCCAGGTAAGCTATCTGACCAAGTTCGTAAGTTAAAGAGCGTGTGTACGGATGGGACAACACACGACGAACACAAGTTTACAAAATTGCAGTCTACGCCACTGAAACAGATTTTGTCAAACTCAAAAGATTTTCGGTTGCAATGTATACGCTCTGTTTATAAATAAACCCTAGAACTTCACAAACTTTCCATTAATTAAATTTTTAAAAAGACGGAAATGGCTTCTTCTTATCAAATGTACAAGCTAATCACCATTTTGATTATCTTCTTCTCCTTCACATTAACATGTCTCGCGGAAAACGCCGAGCTCGCAGGTGTTGGTCAATGCAAATCCGGACCACGAGCATCGTTTTGCCACAACAACAAAGAATCGAGGAAACTCAAATTCATAGCTATTGCCTCCATCTTAGCTGCGAGTATGATCGGTGTTTCTTTACCGTTGATTACTCGTAAAATTCCGGCCTTGGGACCAGACCGAGATCTTTTCGTGATCGTTAAGGCATTGGCCTCGGGGGTTATCTTAGCGACGGGTTATATGCACGTGTTACCTGACTCTTTTGCCGATCTCAATTCCTTTTGCTTGCCAAGAAAGCCGTGGAGGAAATTTCCTTTCACGACGTTTATCGCTATGATCTCGGCCTTGTTCACATTGATGGTTGATTCTTATGCAATGAGTTGGCAGAAGAAGAGGATGTTAAAACCGCAAGAAAATGTCGTCGATGAAACCCTAGAGAATGGATCTAAGGAACTGGAGAAAGAAAACGACGCAAAATCTCAGCTTATTAGATATCAAGTCATTGCTCAGGTAGGCTAATCATTCACAACTTACTTTTATCCTTTGTTGAAATTTATTACAATTTAATATTTCATGAACCCTAATTGTGATGATAAACAATTGGTGCTAGGTATTGGAGCTAGGGATTGTAGTGCATTCGATTGTAATCGGCCTCGCAATGGGGGCTTCCGATAACAAATGTACCATACGTTCCCTCATCGCCGCTCTTTGTTTTCACCAGCTTTTCGAAGGCATGGGACTTGGCGGTTGCATTCTTCAGGTACCTTAATTAGACCAACAATCACTTAGCCAGTAATAAAGTGACTGTACAAACTCTTTATAATAGATTGGTGCTATTTTTGTTGGTTTTTTAGGCGCAATATGGAGGGAAAATGAGATTGATAATGGTGTTTTTTTTCTCGGTCACGACACCATTAGGGATCGCTCTAGGAATGTTGTTACAAACAGTGTACAGCCCGACCAGTCCAACGGCATTGATCGTGGTCGGGGTCTTAAACGCGTGTTCGGCTGGTTTATTGAACTACATGGCACTTGTTGATCTACTGGGTGCAGATTTTTTGGGACCAAAGTTGCAAGGGAACATGAAACTTCAGTCACTGGCTTATGTTGCTGTTTTTCTTGGTGCTGGAGGAATGTCTTTAATGGCCAAATGGGCTTAGAAAAAGAATTCAAAATCGAGTTATATATAAGACAATGTCCATATCAATTTCTTAGACTTGTTTTGCAGTATGCCATATGATGGTACGCAATAAGCACAATGGCTACAGACCAGCTCATCCTTTGTTGAGTGATCCAATAAAATATTGTTTTAACCACGGCCTTATTATCTTTTCCTTCTATCACTGTACTAATATATCTTATTTTGTGGAGAAAATCTAATAGGAAAAAACTGCTCATCATGCCTAAGATCCATAGAATTTATCAGAAAAATATATCAGTTCCATAGTTAGAAAGATCACGAAAAATACGAGTTATCAAGAATTTTATAAAATAAACATTTTTTTTCGTTGATTGTTTGACCCTGAATATTGATTTCAAAGCAAAAAAAAATCTCATATTTGGTATTGTGGTCTACTCTTGGTTCATCAATAAAAAATTCTTATAATTAATTTGCATTACAAAATTTGGTTATAAAAGCTCACATATAAGTTAATAATACATGTTTAATACGGAACCTGATCTAGTGTTTTGCTTGAATATAATTATGCTCCTCGCCAAATAGTTTGAAATTCCAAAAAGAACAATAGAAAACAAAAGTAAACAAAGTCTAAACTAGTAGGTAGACAATTTGCTATGATGATAATTTTTGCGGAGTTATTCTGAAAACCAGTTTTGTCTTTAGATTTTGACTTGAACGGTTAAGCAAAAAAATCAAGTGAAAAAAAAAAACAAAATAGACGCATGATGGGCTCAAATTTTTTTTTGTTTTTAGGGTCAACAAGAATGCTACTTATAGTGTCCTAATATGTTTTGCTCCGTCGATATGTTAGAAAAATTAACTGAAGCATATTTATTATTTATGGTAACCTTTTTACAGAAATTGTTGAGTCATTAATTACTCTTCATTTTTCTTGGATCATCAATTTTTCTTTTTTGGGGTTTGTCTTCAGACTAGTTAGTCAATTCTCTATCCTCAGTTTTAAAAACCTCAACTTGAGACTCATTCCTAAATCTATATTTGTTTAGTTGAACTGCATTGAATTGGACATTCCTGATTTTAGATTGAATTGGATCCTAGCTAACTCGATGCTTCTTCAAACTCAGCCAAACTTTTGATGGTCAACGTAACTTCATTTACATTAATAGAATCAAATAGTTTCGAACACATAAAATCATTCTAAAAAGGAAACTTATATTTTTTGGAACAAAGGTATCAAATAGTAAGGTAATATTTTTTGGAAACTTATATATATTGAAACAAAGGTAATAATATATTGGCGTTGCAAGTCCATCTGTGATATCAAATAGGTATCAAATAGTCAACATGTTAATTAAATTGCCATTTCCATGCTTCAAAACACACTATTTAAATGTTCTCATCAACCACCATAAAAAAATTTAAAGAAAACATTATCAAAAACAGTAGATCCTAAACTCTAAATTGATAAACACGTAATTTCAAGTTTAAGATATGATGCAATCAAAGACGACACTGCTCATTTTGTTCACCCTCTTCCTTTCCTGTAAGTCTCGATTTCTCTCTCTTATCAATCAAAACGATTTGAAATATAGCTTGACTCCATTGGAATTGTAAAAACTGTATAGATATATTGTTGGTGAGCGTTCCAGGAGCTGATAATTCCATGCAAGACATCAGAACAATGTAAATCGATTCGATGTTCGAACGGAAGTGGGCAATGTGTGAACGGACAATGCCAATGTCCGAGCCTCAAACCTGTTAACCCGATGACGACAAATACTCCCGTGAAGTGCAAGACGACAAATACTCCCGAAAAATGATTATGCTTGCATTAATGCACTTGTTTGCCTTAGTACGTTAAATGTTCAAATTAATAACTTAAATTTATCCAAGGTTCAATAAAACAAAAATTTAGCTATATTTATTGATTCTTCTGCTGTTTCCAGTGGCAACTAGCAAGCAATCACATTAGTATATTGCTTTTTATAAAAGGGAAATAAAATGTTTAAAAAAAAAAAATCACATTAGTATATTAGACTCTTTTATTACTACTTCTTTAAATATGCATGGTCTTATGTATATCTATCCATAATTACAAATGAAAAAATGAAAAAAGTTACAGTACGTATAGAGATCTAATGAAATTCTATGGGAAACTCTATCGACCGAAATATCTAATCGTAGAATATGTGATGTTACATCAACATAATAAATTGTGTTTAATATTATTTAATAAAAATGTAAGTCTTATAGAGTTATAGAAGATTATAAAGATCTATCAAAAACGTTTATAAAAAACTACTAAAAAATACGTTTATCCTAACAAAGACGTTTATCCTATTTAAATATTTAGAGTTAAAGTTCCAATATAAAAAATAAAAAATATAAAAAATGATAAATACATTATATAGAAATATTAAAACTAATAATTACAATATATTTTTGATATTTTTTTATAGTTGTTTTTTATTTGTTGTTATATTAATGTGCCTGTGCGATTGTAGTTTTCGAAATTTAAAGTAAATGTGCATAAATATTTTTTTTAAAAATGAACCAAGAGAGAGCCTTCGTGAAAAATACAAGTGCTTTATTTTAAAGGGGAAAAATAGGTGTTCAAACTAAATGAATAACCCTAATGAACGTATCAAATTATTGTGTAATATTCCCTAGCAAGCCTACCTACTTGCCACAGGGTTGCTCTAAAGGAAAAAAAAAAAATCTGTGAGTCATGCTTACAGAAGGGAAAATGCATTCACCCAAATTTAGATTAAATTAGCCAACAATATATATACACGTTAGCCTTCAGTTAATTTGGTTAAATCGAGCTTAAGACGAAATTTGCATGTTTTATTATGATAATAATTAACGTAAGAAATTTATGAAAATACTATAGAATATAGATTGAGTAAATATATGCAGTTGCAGTAATATCAAATTCTCATTTAAATTAGTCAAAACAATTTAGATAACTGTCTATAAATACAGTTATAAAACATTTGACTATCTCTTTGACAAGGAAAAAAAAACATTTGACTATCTCAGAGGTCGAAGAAATTATAAATAACAAAGGAATTCTTAGTCCCATCTACTAACTACCGAATAGAAATGGCATCAAAGGCAAATTCCCTCTTGCTCATTGCCCTTGTTATTGTCTCATGTAAGTCTCTCCAGATCTCTCTATCTCACTAATCCCATTTTTTTCCAATAACAAAGATATAATAATTAAATGATTATATACACATGCTATTAGGAGGATTTTTAGCGTAGCAGTCTCTTTTTGAATGGATTTTCTTATAATGGGACTAAAAAAAACTGGTTTGACATATTTTATGATTATATAACATTGTTTTACCGAGTAATCTGTAGGTGTATCGATTTCACGTGCTAGAGAAATAGAGTCTCCAGCTATAGAGACGATGTGCCTAGGAGATTGTCCACCAGAGCAGCGGCCGTTAGGGACGAACCAGTTTGGGAGTTGCAAAACTGACGCAGATTGCGTCAAGAAATGTTTCCCTTCTTGTAGAATTAGAAAATGTTTTGGCGATTCATGCATGTGTAATTTTTGTTAAAATATATAATCTAGACAGTCGAACTGAATGCACCAATTAAAATTGTTAACAAGAACATGTTGTGGTTATCCGTTGGTTAGACAATTGTACTATGTAATCATATTTCGGTTCATTTCAATGAAAGAGATCTATTATTTAATTTTTCTTATATTGGCTCGCTCATCGCATATAATCACCAAAAGAAAAAATAAAGAAGAAGCAAAACTAATAATGATAAACCATGATTTTTTTTCAATTTTAACAATACTATATAACTCGACCTCTATTCTTTAATTAATCAAAAATTCGTCTAATTCTCGTCAATCAACATAGATAGCAATGACATGTATTGCAATCACATGCATGATTATGTATACAGACTTTGTATTTGCACGTTTGAGGACATATTCCGTTACAGTTAGAGTTTCTTTTGCAACGCGGATGCTGTTCGATGTCAGAGATAGGACTGATCGTTGAAGTAGTAAAAACTCTATGACCATTAATTAGGGGATTACCTATTTCTGGCGGCCAATCTTTGGATTTCGCATCAGATACCAACAACAAATCTGCATCGGAATAATTTCAAAACGTAGTAAATATATTGCCAACGAAAATTTAAAAAATCGATGTTTCAAATGTGAAGCTATGGTATGTGTACTTCTTACAAGATACAACGATAAGAGCGAATATGAAGTGAATGATAAGTTTCGCCATAGTGTTTGAGTTTTCGAAAGCGAATAGTTTGTTTTGGTGTGAATAATTTCTCTTACTAGTTATGTAAGTTCATTATATAGGTAATTGATTTCACCACTGCAAAAGCTACCGAAATGTTGGATTTTTATTACGGTAATATGCAGAAAACTTGACTAATATTGTTAGTAAAAACAGAAGAATTAAGTAAGTTCATAATTTAATTAATTGACTTCATAAGTTCAAAAGCTACATAAATGTTATACCCTTATTATGGTGATATACAGAAACTTGTACTGTTTGTAGTATTTTAAGAGGTAAAATAATATTGGTTTAGGGATAAAATAATTAAGTAACTTCATTATTTAGTTGATTGCCTTCATAGGTTCAAAAACTACGTAAATGTTTGACTGATCCAAAAAATCCAATTTTAACCCAAAATTGATCATGTGAGAGTTCTATGGTGATGAATGGTTAGAAGCTATTATCTCTGATAGAAAATATCACCATTTTATTGTTTTTTGGTGGCTCTGGAAAACCTTTTCCTTCCCTTTCTTTATCGCTCCCTTCGCGGAAGCTCAAAAATTATATTCGTTAGTCTTCAATGCTAAAACAGTTTCTACATAAATTGATAGCCTCTTCATATATGGGCTTGATTCAGTTTGGTTCCCTTTTGCTTGTGTATTTGGGCTACAAATCAGTACTGTATTTTTCTTTCTCATGCTTTTTAATAGAAACTTTTTCTTACAAAAGTAAAAAACAGGAATGGATTAAGTGGACCAGTGGCAAAAACAATTTCCGTATGTCCAATATTTGTTTTCAGTGGCGGATGTGAATTCTTACCGGCCTTGGGGAATTTTGAAAACCACATATCAGCCACATATCTCCCTGATTAGATAAGAAGAGACATCTAGAATTAAATTACATGTGCAAAAGAGCAATATAACTTCTTTCTAACCCACAAAAAGTTCATTTCCTGGTGGAAAAAGAACACTATAAAGTGTGTTTGTATATATATAGGGAAAATCCGAAATATGTAGACAAATCAAGATATGTTCGTACGAATGTGTAAACATATAATATGAATTAAAGGATATGTCTTGATCTAAAACTAGAGAGGCATGATTTGACATAGGCATCATATTATCCAGAAATGATTCGGGTTCTTAACGTGTGAAAGTTGGTTTGCCTAGTAAAGGGAATAGTACAATAGAAAATAGAAAGTATTTAATAGAAAATACTTTGGATGCCATTACAGCTCTGCTTACGAAGGGAGGGGGAATCGAAAATTCAAGGTGTTAATATGGACCACAATCTGCTAACCAATCCAGCTCGATCGGCCATGCATGTAAACCACCGTTAAAGTTAGAATATATATATATATATATATAATACTAGTGACGATGGGCTCACATGTTTGACGAATCAACAACTTACGCGCACAAAATACTCCTGCTAAAACTTTTTAATTTTGTAAATTAATAACCTTTGGTAAACTAATTATATTATTTTCGAATCAAAATGCCAGACGTAGTTTTTCCGGCAACACATTCATTCATGATAGACCACGAGGTCCACGACATACAAGATCACGACAAACAGTTTTACCTGCAATATTCTAAAAGCTCCCATAAACTTTGTATTGATTAATATGTAAAACTGTATTTTTTAAGGAATCGATGCATAAACCTTTGAACCCTTGACCATTAGATTTAGAACCCTTGACCGGTATATGAATATGGGATCTCCATGTTAAAATAAAATAGGCTAAGAAATGTTAGATGCACATATCAGCAAACGGTAGCATTACAAGAAATTTATCTAGTATCCCTCTAGCAGGTAGATTTTTATTTTTGTGTGTTTTTGTTATTATTCTAACATGTCTGGGCTAGCTAGGTCCATTAACTACTATTACTAAGAAAGAGTTAGGAATTAGGATGAAACCCTGGAAATTGTGGGGTGAATAAAGCGTTATCTAATCCACTTCTCCAAAATTGTTATAATTTAAAACCCAAATCTAAAACCATAACGTTTTACATTATATCACATATTGATAATTAAATCGTCCAAATCAAAATGGAGGTTCCAACGTTTGAAGTTGACATCTCTGCTGACGCCAGTTCGCAGCAGTTAGGTTTAGAGATGCCAATGATTTAATTATTTTAATTAAATAAACACAAAACCTTGTCTCCCTTTGTTTTTCCTCCGAGATCACTTCTTTTTAATATATTTTTTACAATTTCTTGTCGCTTACCAATTGGCTTCTTCGTGCGTGGGGCTCAACAGAGAGAATTATGTGGCTCTCCTTCGTCGAAATTTTTTTATTTTATTTTCAATGGTGTTTAATTTTAATATATTAGATTTGTGCTTTGATATGCTGTGATTTGGATAATCTGCCTCTTCAAGTCGAATTCGATGATTGTATGCTGCCTCTTCCCGCTAAACAGCGACTCCAATCAGTGATCAAACGGTTAAGTACAAAACAATGTCATAAGATGCTACTAAATACTTTAACAAAAGTTGCTATTGAATAATAAGAAAAAATACAGTAAGCAGGCTGAAGATGTTTTCGGCAATAAATTTTTGCAAACTCTTTTTTTTATATGTCATCTCGAGTTCTAAAACTAAAGTAAATTTGACTATATTGTTCTATACTTCTATACACAATCAAAATCGACTACTTATACTTTTTCTAATACAAATTCGAATCTCATTATTATTTTAAACCAGTTGAATTTCTAATAGTCGCAAGAGAACATTTCTTTTGTTTATCACTTATTATTTCACAAACGTATAATCCTAGGTTAAACTTAAATTATGATACTTTGTTAAAAAAAAAAACTTAAATTCTGATACAAGACGGCTTTATTTTTATTTTTTAATGGGAGTTCACTGTCTAAAAAACTAGAATCTAATGTTTCTAGTAAAATTTGTTATCAATTTGTCGTATTCTTTCTCATTTATTGATATCTAATGGAGATTATGATTAAAGCAAACGACATATTTAGACCCTTTTTTATATAAATCAGAAAAAAGAAAAGCAAAAGCCTACGTCCTTTATTATATTAATACGGACGGATAGAGTCACGTTACGGTATTACTGCACGTCTTCTAGTTACAATATCAGACAAAGGCATCTTAATACTAGGTTTATGTAACATGCACGCACCTGACTTGACTGTGACTTATTATATATCATCTTTAGTTAAATTAAAATCCTTTTGTAGAAATTGCTCAAATGTGTGTGTCAATAGATCGACTAAATGAAATTCAGAAGCATTCCCGAATATTCAAATTAATTCGATGCGGACGACACGTGTCGCAGTAAAACAACAAAGAACTGGCAAAATGGTTTACGTAATTCAATAACATAGGCTTAGGCCCAAAATGCTTAATTAAAATAATTAGTGGCGGAAGTGTGAGTGGATCACTACCTTAACTTGATTGCTTAAGCCAATAAGACGCTTAATTACGATCAAGAAATTAATCATATATCAACTAGATGAGGTGCCGTACATACGCACGGGTTTTCTTTCAGGTTGTAAGACTTTCGAATTAAAGTTACAATTTTATTGTAAGAAGAAATTTCTTATCACCACGTAAAGTTTGTTTGGTTTTTTTTTTTTGACATCTTAAAGTTTGTTTGGTTTTAGTTAGAAATTTGCGTTCTATATATTGATGTCTTTCAATTACATCATGTAAATTAATACACCAAAAAAATACAGAATATAGATAGGATAAGAGAATTTAATAAGTGTAATATTAGTTTAGAAAATGTATATATCAAAATGTTCAGTAAAAGTAAAACCTAATGCATCTATGATTGTATTAGATTTACACGTGATGAAATATTATGTTTTTTTTTTTGCTTGGCATTGTTAGTCTTTTAGTTATTGTTTGATAAGATTAATCCACGTTTCAAACCTCGTTATTTAATCATAATACTTTAATTAGTTTTTCATTTTAGAAAATTATAACATAGATGTTGAGGAAAATTACAAAGGGGTTTGTTAAATTATTTATTAATATTTAAAATTATTTATTAATTATAACAAGTTGACGTATCAGATAGTGAGATGTTTATGTGTCAACTTATATATATATATACACATATATTTGTTCACTCTTATTTATTTATTATTTATATATAGCGTAATACAAATATTTATATAATTGCTGTTTTTTTTCAAAGAAAGCTTTAATTTCGACCCACATGACACACCAATAAAAGAGTACGTGATTAGGTATGAAGGATTCAAATAACTGAAATTGAGATCATTTTCTTTCCCAAACAGAGAAAGACATGTAGTAATCATAAGAGATTACTATTTAGGGTTAGTGACATCTTCTACAGGGATATTGCATAAATACAACCAAGATGGATCTGGATCTTTTTTTTTAACAACTCATTCATTAGTAATAATTCTCAAAGAACAGATGGATCTGGATCTACTAGTGTTGATTCAACACATAATACAAGTTTCTTAGCATGAAAAAAAAAAGTATCATAGCATGAAGAGGGAAAAAAAGACAAGCTTATCCTCTTTAGTCCAATAAAATATATATAAATATTAAAATATGGGGCTGCTTTGTAGTGAAGTGGGGGAAAGTGGAGACAGTCGTCATAATGTTATTTGCAAAATGGTACACTTCCATAATCAAATTGTACCGTAGGGTCGGTCATAGGCTCTTCTCAATGTCTCTCAAAATGGGTATATTTGAAACTTGAAAGCTGCCAAAAAAAATAGAAACATGAATTTTTCTTTTCTTTTTTTCTGTCATATAAATTTAGAAATTATCCGGTGACGCGTGCTCAACACAGTCCCTCATTGCGATGTCCTATCACACAAACTTTTACCTCACAATGTCGACCGGAATTTCTTTTTTCTTGATTTTGTTACGGAACAAATCTCTAGATCTGTGTTTATATATGGCTAATTAGAAATGAAACTTTGTGGAAGTTCTTTTTTTTTGGGGAGACCTGTGTGGAAATTATTATCTTCTACAGTTCTACTAAACACAGTTTCATTTTTCGATATATATTTATACAAACTATTGCAGGCCGGTAACAGACTATGAGAGGGATTTTCATGCACATTATCAACTCTAAACTTCTGGTAATTACGCTTTTTTGTAGATAATTAGCCAAATTTTCTGTTGTGAATATTACAGGTGACTTCTAAAAACTAACCATTAGCCCAATCAAGTCAAAAGAAATTCATTAATAAAATTGAGTTATCAGGTTTTTTTTGTAAAAAAAGATATCCAATTTAGTTGAGATTAACCAATCAAATGAAGAAAACTAAACACAAAGTTAATAGTCTGCTTTAATAAACTAAATTATGATTAACAACTTACGGAAATAGTCAAAACACAATTAATAAAATAATTTATAGAATAAACTAAACTGTTATTAAAGGACTACAGACATTCGTTTCACTGTCATTGATATCAGTGACAAATAACTACAACGAATGATATCAACAAATAATCAAACATCAAAATATCAGTGGTAAAAACCGAAAATTTAATTGTTAATATCACTTCGTCCAAGACAAAGATAAAAAACAAAGCATCATTCAGCAACAATTTACTGCTGAATCTACCAACAATGAAACGAACACTAAATCGTTATTTTCGCTCAAATAGATAAAACGAATAGGCTCATTTCAAAAGTTCGCTGAAGTCTTGAAGTCAATGGAAAGTACTGCACCCATTTTTTATTTTCTTTTCAATGAACTCAATTATGGAATAGACTATGAAAACAAGTAAGCATGTTAAGTAGTAGAGATGTTTAAGTTGTGTCTCGGACTCTCGGGGAATTGGTGCGCCGGCTACAAGGCGTCACTACAAAATGTTTGGACCCACTCATTGCATATGCATGTGTCATTTTATCAAATCACAATATATCTTTGTTCCCATTGGTCTCTTTATAATTGTTTGTTTGCAGAATTCTTTTGGACAATGAGCTAACATAATAGATTTCACCTGTTTGGGAATTTTTTTTTTGATAAAGTTTTTTTTTTTCCAAACGGGTGCTCTAACCAACTGAGCTATGAAAGCAATTTGGGAATCTATACCCTCTCTCGGGCATTTACTACTAACTCGTTTTTGAAGAAGCGAATGAACAAAAAAATAGGTAGTATTATATTATCTTTTCCAAATAATATTATTGCATTGAGTTTAATGGAAAAAAAAATGGTCTTCTGATTTGGAATTCTCCCTACGTTTTTTTTTTTTTTGCTAAACAGTAAATATCATTAGAAAATGAAGGTTTTAGGATTTACAAAGAGCAGAGCCTATAATGATTTGGTGACTTGGCAATAAATAAATTAAAAACAAGGTAGCAAAGAGTTGAGTAACTTACAAGTGCTAAAAGTGTTAAAAAAATAAATTAAATTTTACAAAGAGTTGAATTCTCCCTACATAACTCACAACTGTTAAAAAATATTTTTTTTTGAGAATGAGTCTTTTTTAGTGTTACCCCTATGATCCACCCCTTAAGATGGCCGCTCACCTTACATTAATATATATATAGACGGATCTAGCGATTTTTTGTATTCTTCTTGTATTTGTGTTCAAACTTATCCTGTCTTTGGATCTATTAAAAAATCACTTACGAAAGCACGTATAATTAAGTTCAATAGTGGGAAAACACCAAAAATAGTTTAATCTACTTGATTAATGATTACAATTTGCTATAGGAAAATTGCATTTTAAAAGATATGGAAGTTGTGGTCCTGTGGATTAGAGCCATATAACTCAGTTAACAAATACTCCATTAGTTTATCATAATATATAATACACACATCGACACACATATACAACTTTTTTTACTACTATCCTATTAATCATGAACCAAAATTTTCGTGATTGAATCTATGGATTGTCAACAGTTTTAGTTTAGTTGTCATGTTACTCGATATACGTCGCAATAGATCATGACATTGTATACCAAAATGAATTGTTGTATTCTTTTCATATAAAATGAAGCCAAGAATACACGAAATTCTAGTCTAACTAGTTTATAATATAACTGAGATTATCAACATTTCTATATGAAATATGTATCGAATTATATATGAGCAATACATATCTGCCGGCTATAGTATAATTTATAGTATATATTTCATATGATAGATGCAAATTCTTCAGAAATTAACTTAAATTTCGACTTAGAGGCTCCAATCATAATAATAAAGACTTCTAGAAACAGAGTAGCAGTGAAATAATTAAGCAATATATCATTTTCCATGCCCAATGGTAAAACATTGAGTAACTAAAACATTTTAAGAAAAAAATGTTTGTACTCGGTGCAGTGAAATAAGTACATAAGAACTAAACAACAATACATAGGCTATGATTACCGGTTACCCAAAAAAAAAAAAACTATATGATTGCTACAACAGTTCCCACAGTAGTTTATCTAAAACGCGAAATATTGATGGTTAGTGCGGGAAAAGTATTTATGGGTTAGTGATATGACAGAAGACAAACATAGCTGCTACTGTCTATATTTCAACACTATTTATGGTACATGTCCTAAATAATTATGGAAGTAATGTATTTATAGAAACTGCAAATTTTTAGTTGCAAGGACACAAGACTTGTTATATTTTTACTCAGTTTGCTATATACTCAGCATTTACGGTGCATGCTGTTTCGCAAATTTCACAAATAAAATATAAGTTGGCTAATTAGTTTTTGGAAAACAAAAAACAAAAAAGAAACCATCGATCCACCCAAAAAAAGTTAGTTCACCTAAACAATATATTTGTCGCATATACAGTATAATCAAATGGATTATTTTTGTACCACCATTAATTAATTTGATTGCTTTTTACAGAATCGGGTATTACAAAATCATGTTATTGCAACTTTCTTTTGAAATGAACTAATCTTTCTAAATAATAATTTATTTATCAGAACATTATATACATACATCCCATTTTCTACACAACTCGTTCCTTTTCCTCACACCCTCTATAAAACCCTTCTCCCTCTCCTCCTCTCCACTTCAAAACCACTTCACAAAAACACACATCTCTCTCTCTCTCCTCTCTCTCTCTCTCTCTCTCTCTCTCTCTCTCTCTCTCTTAGATATTATATTCATCATCTTTCAACAGGTCAAGACATCTATATATCTCGGGAAAAAACAAAGCAAAGATCATGAACACCATTCCGGCGGAACTCACCGGACTCTTCCAATATGTATCTTCTGAAAAATATAATAACCAAACACCAATCATGGAGTCCGAATACTTCAACATGCCCTCTTCCCCTACTTCCTCTTCCTCCTTCTACTACATCAACGGTCTGATAAACAACAACAACAACTACTCTTCATCATCCAACGGTCAGGATCTAATGACGAGCAACAACTCAACATCAGACGAAGATCACCAACAAAGCATGGTCATTGATGAGAGGAAACAAAGAAGGATGATCTCTAATAGAGAATCTGCTCGTAGGTCAAGGATGAGAAAGCAGAGACATCTCGATGAGCTTTGGTCTCAAGTGATGAGACTTCGCACAGATAACCACTGTCTTATCGATAAGCTAAACCGCGTATCTGAAAGCCATGAGCTTGCTTTGAAGGAGAACGCTAAGCTTAAAGAGGAAACTTCTGATCTCAGACAGCTTATCTCTGAGATTAAGTCCAACAACGAAGATGACGGCAGTTTTCTAAGAGAGCTCGAAGATTCGATATCAACCTCTAGATCGGATTCAAACCAGAGGGGCAGAGATTTTGGTTTGTGTTGATGATCTTAATCATCGTTGTTCTGCTTGTGTCAAGAATGTAGATTTCATAACGATCATATGGTATTATAAGATATAAATTAAAATATATCAATAAATGTAATGTTTCTCTATCTTTAGTTCTTTTAGCCAACTTGAATTACTTAAGACTACTAATGATAATCATGCGCGTACTATTCATACTATATTATTCTCACTTTGAAAGCCCTTTTAAAATAAGCACCCGATTTAAAATGTATGAACTGTATGATACGGGAAAATAATATTATCTTTTAAATATTTCAGAACATAATTTATCATCTATTCATCTGTGTTAACTCCAAGGAATATTTAGGTTCACGATATGATGAATTAGTTCCATAGGGGGGACAATAATTTTTTTGGACAATATATATTTTTTAATATTACTTATGTTTGAGTCGACAAGAAATTTTGATTAGTTAAAATGTAACTTTCAAGAAAACTAAAGATATATTTCCTTTTAATTTATTTCCGTACTTCTAATTCATGTTTTCATATGATATGATTATACAAAAGCAGGCACTAGTTTTTTTTTGTTAAACAACTGTGCATTAGTTACCAATAAATTTGTTGATAAATATTGTGGTGTGTAGTTTTAAATTTTAAATCCAAATAAACTAAACGAGATTGTTGAATATCCAAATAATTAATGACGTTATATCATATCAAATCCTTAAAATTTTCAGTTCGCCGCATAAATAGACTTGCATCATCAAAAAAACATTCATGGCAAACAAATATTTAAGAAGAAATCGATTACTAAAAATGGTGGACCTCTTCTTTTTAAAAATCAAACATTTAATCATTAGGCCCTTTTTCTTATAAGTTGTATTATACTATATCTTAGTCATTTAAGCATCATTAATTCGAGTTTGACAGGCCCACCAAGAAATTGTTCATCAAAATTTTCACCTGGCGCATAAATATTCTTCTGAATCGAAACATATCACAATCAAATAAAGAGATGTACATCACAAAACACTACTGAAAATCTAATTAACTTATCTTCACTTATCAGTATTTCTCTACATTTTTTATTACGTTGAATCTGTATTCTCTACGTAATTTTTATCTGTTCTTTTTGTTTTCACGTGATGGAGATGGAATTGTTATATTAATATCTTTTACAAGTTAAAGATAAATATCCTAAGTGTGGAAGTACACTTAATCGATATATATATATATTTATTTATAATGTAATTGGCGAAGAATAGAAAATTTAAGTATCTATATATGTCTACTGTCTACATATTAATATATTATTTGTGAAATATTCAATTGTAGATAAGTGGTTTCGAAGATGTGACAAAACAAAGTAGTTTCGAAGATTATTTGATATATCATCCATTATTCATTTGCAATTTTTGTTTTGTCGGCGCAAATCCGGTAATGATTATGGGTGAATATGTCAATTTTTAATAAAAGTAAAGATCATTTAAAGATTTTGGACGTAGAAAGATGCTTACAAACAAAATAATTTGTATCTTAAAAACAAAAATATGTATGTAAAAAGAGTGTCTAATAGTCGGACTAATTAATTAACGTGAAATATATAGCATGCTTATAACAGTTTAACATGTCTTTTTAAAACTGAAATTAAAGATATAATACAGTTTTTATCCCTAGAAATGGATTTATATTGGATTGGATTTCCAGAATTTTATGTTGAATATACATAAAATCTTTTTTTGTCAACTATCGAAAATAAGACTATTTAAAAATGGTGGATGGTTGTTGAAATGAAATAAGACAAAAGGAGGTGGAGGCTCCTGGTGATAGTGCCTCTGAAAAGAAGTATATAACTTAGGAGACTAATTTCTAAAAGAAATAGTAAAATTAAAATAAAAGAATCGCATATTTATAAAAAATAATGTTACCTCCTCTAACACAATTAAAAACATTTTAAAATAAAAATGTTCATAATTATAATTTATAGCAACTTTTAAATATACAAATAGAAATATTTAGTGATAAAGATCAATCTAAATAATCTATGAATAATTTTATTCATCACATCACTCAACTCACACCATTTCGTTACCTTAGTACAAAAGAAACTCACCATTTCGTCAACGTACGTTTATACGTAACATTAACATACAGTTTGCATATTTTTATTAGAGGAAAAGGAATTACTATAAGCCTCTATTTGGGCCCATCCTAATTAGAAAAAGCCCAATTTTATTTCAAAACAGTAGCACATTCAAACATTTTTTGTTATCTCCAATCGAATTTGATGTTCTCTTACAACCAAATAATAAAATATTAGTTGACATTGATATAAAAAAGATAAGTCTAAACATAATTACTTATCTTAGAATTAATTTATCCATCACTTCACACACCACTTCTACAAATGCACCTTAATATATTTGCATGATTTTTCACTAAAGGATGAAAGTCCAATTAGATCAAAGCTCTTTATTTTTTTTTGTTCCAAACAACCCAATAACTTGATTTGGTCTGTAACAACTATATAGGGACAAAAACATAAGTTTGACATCGATAGAGCAGACTTTGTTATACTACCTCTAGTATGAAAATTTCTAAGAACACATCTCAGATTTCTTGCTCCTTTGTTGTATAACTCAGAAATTTTTATTTTTCGGCACACATCATAAACTCTTTTTTTTTTTTTTTAAATTGGCAACATGTCCAATTAATATTGGGATTGGTGTTTTACTAAAACTGGTATATAGCGTTTAAGAAAACTGA